>NC_084566.2:26449124-26684124 GCF_033978685.3 Nerophis lumbriciformis | reverse complement strand
GACGAGTAGCGTGACCTCACAGGTTGTGGAGCTCCTCACATCTGCACATTGTTTACAATCATGGCCACCAGCAGCGAGAGCGATTCGGACCGAGGAAGCGACGGTTTCCCCATTAATTTGAGCGAGGAGGAAAGATTTGTGGATGAGGAAAGTGAGAGTGAAGGACTAGAGGGCAGTGGGAGCGATTCAGATAGGGAAGATGCTGTGAGAGGCGGGTGGGACCTGATATTCAGCTGGGAATGACTAAAACAGTAAATAAACACAAGACATATATATAGTCTATTAGCCACAACACAACCAGGCCTATATTTAATATGCCACAAATTAATCCCGCATAACAAACACCTCCCCCCTCCCGTCCATATAACCCGCCAATACAACTCAAACACCTGCACGACACACTCAATCCCACAGCCCAAAGTACCATTCACCTCCCCAAAGTTAATAAAGCACATATATTTCCCCAAAGTCCCCAAAGTTACATACGTGACATGCACATAGCGGCAGGCACGTACGGGCAAGCGATCAAATGTTTGGAAGCCGCAGCTGCTTGCGTACTCACGGTACCGCGTCTGCGCATCCAACTCAAAGTCCTCCTGGTAAGAATCTCTGTTGTCCCAGTTCTCCACAGGCCAATGGTAAAGCTTGACTGTCATCTTCCAGGAATGTAAACAATGAAACACCGGCTGTGTTATCCGGCACAACAGTCAAGGGGTGCATTCTACGGCGGGAGTGCGTTATACGGCACAACCCCTGCCGCAATACACCGCTTCCCACCTACAGCTTTCTTCTTTGCTGTCTCCATCGTTCATTGAACAAATTGCAAAAGATTCACCAACACAGATGTCCAGAATACTGTGGAATTTTGCGATGAAAACAGACGACTTAATAGCTGGCCACCATGCTGTCCCAAAATGTCCTCTACAATCCGTGACGTCACGCGCTGAAGTCATCATACCGAGACGTTTTCAGCAGGATATTTCGCGCAAAATTTAAAATTGCACTTTAGTAAGCTAACCCGGCCGTATTGGCATGTGTTGCAATGTTAAGATTTCATCATTGATATATAAACTATCAGACTGCGTGGTCGGTAGTAGTGGGTTTCAGTAGGCCTTTAAGCTGTCCTGGCGGTGAAATGGTTTGCCTGCCACTTCCACTCGAATCAACCAACTACGAGCGGTACCAATGGCTTATACGGCATCAAGTGGCCATGACAAATTGTGAGTTCAAGTATATGTTTTCACATTCAATATGTTTTTTACAATTATTTTAGTTTAGACAGCACCACTTTCGATGCGAGTTCATTGATTTTTAAATACGCCAATAAATAGCCCGTTTTGTACACTAGTGACACATTGAGTTGGTTCAATGCCCAGTAGTGCGCAAGTGTGTTTCTGTATAGTTTTTTCAAGCCGTGGTCATGTGGCGACATAAATGATTGTATTTTGAGTGGTATTTATTGAAGTTGGACTAAGTAGGACATGAAGGCCCAGGTGGGAAACGCACGGCCCGCCACTGAGATTTTACAGCCAGCGCTCCAAGCACCTTGGATTCTCCACTGCTTCGTTAAGTCATGTGCTTTCTTGGAGATGGCAGCGTCTCATTTGTGTAGACGTGTGTTCCTTTCAGTGATTATGTTGGTGAACTTTGACAGGTTGTGGTGTTGTCATTTCCACTATACCCTGGAATGCATGTTTCAGGATTGTTAACCTGCATTTTATGATTGCAGAAAAAAGGCCACTTGTTGCTCTGTTGAAGCAACATCATCTTGTGCTCAGTTGCCCTGGCATCAGAGCTGGGTGTAATGTGGAACCCAGTCATAATCACATTGTTAATGCATTTTGCTCTGCTCCAAGTCCTCCACTCTGCACATCATGTGCAATATGAGCTGCTCTTTCTCATTATTTTGCTTCTTTCTACATTTATTGTCTGCAAAATGATGCAATCGGATTTTTCTTTGGACGCTCTTTGATATTCTTTGACATGACTGACTTCTCATGTCATCATTTTGCACCTTGATATTTACATTCGTCTCCTTCATGTTGTTCAACATCATCATTGCTTCTCAGACAGTGGAACTGGTTCCTGGAAGTCTTCAACATCCTCCTCTGAATTCAAAGCAACAGAAAACTTGTTTCCTGTCAATTCCGGTCGGTATAGTCCAGGGGTGTCAAACTCATTTTAGCTCAGGGGCCGCATGGAGGAAAGTATGTGCACACGCGGGCCGTACTATTAAAATCATGGCATTAAAACTAAATCATAAAGACAACTTTAGATTGTTTTCCTTGTCTTACTTTGGCCAGAAATAGAGCAAACACATTCTGAAAATATTACAATAAAAATATAGAAAAAATGCCGGCAGCGGAAAAGTTTAGATCGATGAAGGAAAGAAGAAAGTGAATGAATGAATAAATTGACATATGCATAAAAAGTTTTCTTTATATTATTTTTTTTAATGAATTAAGTAGAGATGTCCGATAAAAAGCCATTATCAGACACCCCTAGTTTTTTTATTTAATTTGTTTTAATTTTTATTAAATCAACATAAAAAACACAAGATACACTTACAATTAGTGCACCAACCCAAAAAAACTCCCTCCCCCATTTACACTCATTCACACTCATTCACACAAAAGGGCTGTTTCTTTCTGTTATTAATATTCTGGTTCCTACATTATATATCAATATATATCAATACAGTCTGCAAGGGATACAGTCCGTAAGCACACATGATTGTGCGTGCTGCTGGTCCACTAATAGTACTAACCTTTAACAGTTAATTTTACTCATTTTCATTAATTACTAGTTTCTATGTAACTTTTTTTATATTGTTTTACTTTCTTTTTTATTCAAGAAAATGTTTTTAATTTATTTATGTTATTTCATTTTATTTTATTTTTTAAAAAGTACCTTATCTTCACCATACCTGGTTGTCCAAATTAGACATAATAATGTGTTAATTCCACGACTGTATATATTGGTTGATATCGGTATCGGTTGATATCGGTATCGGTAATTAAAGAGTTGGACAATATCGGAATATCGGATATCTGTCATGTCTGTGTGATCATGTTTTGTTTTAGTCATGTTCGGTTTTGTTTTTGGACTTTTTGTGCACTTTTGTTTGTTTTGTCACCATAGCAACCATTAGTTTTCACCTGTCACGTCACGCACCTGTTTCACGTTTTGAGTCACGCAACTGCTTTCACTAATCATGTCTGTAGTATTTAAATTCATTGTTTTCAGTCTGTCGTTCTGGCAACATCCGGATTCATACCCCTGTCACACTCTGTTTACCTCTGCGCACTTCATAGTCCATGCCAAGTAAGTTTTTGTTTATTAATGCCACAGTTAGTGTTTTTGTTTCATTGTTCACAGTTTCTGCCTATGTGCAAGTTTTGTTTTCAATAGCCTAGTTTTGTACCTCCGCCATTGTGCGCGCTTTTCGTTTGTTCTTTTTTGATATATTAAATAAAACATGTACTTACATTCCCGTCTCGCCCGAGCCAACTTTCCGTTGCCTTCCGGAAAAGCAAACACCCAGGACCAAGTCGTGACAATATCGTGAAAAAGCCATTATCAGACATCCCTAGAATTAAGTAATGTTTATGACAACCTTTTTTTTCAAAACACATTTTAGATTGTGAGATATAACAGAATAATGCATGCATTTATCATTTGTTTTCAAACCTGCTCAGTGGCCTTGTGGTTAGAGTGTCCGCCCTTAGATCAGTAGGTTGTGAGTTCAAACCCCGGCCGAGTCATACCAAAGACTATAAAAATGGGACCCATTACCTCCCTGCTTGGCATTCAGCATCAAGGGTTGGAATTGGGGGGTCAAATCACCAAAATGATTCCCGGGCGCGGCCACCGCTGCTGCTCACTGCTCCCCTCACCTCCCAGGGGGTGAACAAGGGGATGGGTCGAATGCAGAGGTTAATTTCACCACACCGAGTGTGTGTGTGACTATCAGTGGTACTTTACCTTTAACTTTAAAATGTTTACAAAAAAGTGGGACCCCATTTTTATGACTTGATGGGGTCCCCATTTTGAAAATTCCAAGCGCCAACACTGATGGGAGTATTGGTGCGTGCAAAACAGCATCAGGCGGCTGTGGCCTGCGGGCCGGTTCTAATACTAATCAAACATCTACCCGGGGGCCATAGACAATTCATTTGCCGCCCGGATCTGGCCCGTGGGCCTTGACTTGGATATCATTGGTTTAGTCAACATTTTTAAAGTTCCGCCCTCAGGGACAGTGAGCTTGTCTTGCTAGCAATTACCTTCGATTGTATTTAACTTTTTTTCAACTATTTAGCTCCTCACGCCAGACAGTATTTAAGCCGATCGTGTCAAGCTGTTCGCAACCAGATGTGTAATTATGGTCGAGATCTGTGGTCGGAAAACAGGGCAGGAAGGTCTAAAACTTCCAAATAGTGCAAAAATCAGTTTATCTTGGTAAGAAGTGACAAAGTGGACAGCATGAAGACCACATTGTGATGCCTGATTTCTGTGGGAATAGGAACACAGAACGGGTACGTAATACACACACTCTGGCAGTCATCCAGCAGCGTTAACACACACACACACACACACACACACACACACACACACACACACACACACACACACACACACACACACACACACACGCACACACACACGAATGATCAGTGCGAGCAAAGCAAGATGAATATTAATCACGAGGCAATAGGGCGACATCTTGATTTGTGCTTCATTAAGACGAGGACATGAAATGTGCTTTTATGAAATGTCACATCCTCTTTAAAGCTTCACGCCCATATTTCACCGTCAAGTCATGACGTTTGTCTCTGCTTCAAGGAAAGGAGAGAACCTTCTAGAAATTACAACCGCACCAATGGAGGATGGTTTGACTTTCTATTTTTTTTTCTTCTTCCACACACTGCAGTCTGTCACTTCGAAGACGCTTTTGCCAGCTGACTTTTGGCAAATGTGCCTCTGTGACTTGGACTTCAGTCATGGAGAAATGACGTTAACCGCTTGCTTTGCTTCCTTGTGTTGAACTCTGGCCTCCTTCTGATTTGATTCTAGTGACAGTGAACGTCTCGCTCATTTTTCTCTGAACCCCAAGCAATGTGATCCATCGGGAAAAAAAATCCATACAAAGAGACTTTCTGAAGTTTGGAATGGAAGCACCGCATAGATCGAAAACAGCGGATTGTAGTTAGTTCTTGAACATGGTTCGTAAATAGAAAAGTTGGTATATTGAAGCAAATTTCTCCACAAGAAACAATGTAAACATGAATAATGGGTTCCAGCCTCAACAAAAGTCCATATTTTAGTACAAGTTTGCACACTTTGAACACTCTAAAGCAGGGGCATATATATATATATATATATATATATATATATATATATATATATATATATATATATATATATATATATATATATATATATATATATATACAAAATGTATGTGTCATGTCTGTGGGATCATGTTTTATTTTAGTCATGTCCTGTTTGGTTTTGGTCACTTAGTTCCTGCTTTTTCACTCCCTTGTTTTGTCACCATAGCAAGCATTAGTTTCACCTGTTGAGTCACGCACCTGTTTTCACTAATCATGTCACCAGTATTTAGGCTTGCAGTTGTCAGGAAGTCAGCCTGGCCACATTAACTCTGTTTACCTCTGTCATTTTCATGCCCTGCTTATTCCATCGTTTATGCTTCTTGCCATGCCACGTAAGTTTTTGTTCTGCTCATGTATCAGTAAGTGTTTATTTTGTTTCACTTCCATAGTTTTTGCCCAAGTGCTAGTTTTGTTTTCTTAGCCAAGTTTATCTCCGCCTGTGAGCGCGCCTTTTGTTTGTACTCCCTTTTTGTAGTTTGTTAGTGTTAAAATAAATATATATCTACCTTCATGCCATGTCCGGTCCAGCTTTTCTTGCATCTCGGGAAAACAAACAACCCATAGTCCATGTTATAACAGTATATATATATATATATATATATATATATATATATATATATATATATATATATATATATATATATGTATATATATATATATATATATATATATATATATATATATATATATGTGTGTGTGTATGTATAATCTGTCTCATTGCAGATTAGACAAACTGCCTTTTCCTTACACTGAACCAAAAAAAAGTCATGTGTCCACTGATGTTTAAAAACTCTACACTCTGAGTCTATTTTACGTTTCCCCAACAATTTCGTAATTTTTTTTGCCTCGTGCACTAATTGACTGAGAGAGCGCACACTTGCCGCCCGCTCGCCCAACACTGCGGCGCAAGCGTGAGGACGTCACATTATCGATAGGAAAATGCCTTTTTAGGCAATATGATTTGCCTGAGCGGCTAGGAGACACCCAGAGTAACAAGCGGTAGAAAATTGATTGATAGATGGGCTAGAAAGGACAGATTAAAAAAATATATATACTTTTTAAAATATTTTTTTTTACTCGGGATTACCCGCGGCCCGGAATTTGGACGCGGGCGGGCAGTATCTGGCCCGCGGGCCGTAGTTTGGGGACTGCTGCTCTAAAGCGCTATACAGTACTGTATATCAAACAAACATAAGGGGATGACGCATCAACTTTATATTCAATAAAGTTCAAACAAAAACTAACTAAACTGTTCTCCTTTGCAGCCACTCTGCCGACACACACACACACATGCACACTTGCCCTGTGGTGCACTCACAGCTTGAAATCACAAAACTCTCCCGTAACTTCAACAACCAGGTTAGCTTGATGAGGAATAAAAAATAAAATCCACTTTAGCTTGTTGGTTAATCTTCTTGACGTGCAGCGAAGGGGGCGGGGGGAAAGGGGCAGTGTTGACAATGCTGTAGGTACTTCTTGAATGCTTCAAACCACACATTGCTTCTCCATTGTCTTTTTGGACTCATATTGAACTAGAAAAACTGGAAATATTTTATAAAATAAACTGAAAAGCACACAATAGAAGCACTGGAAAAAAATGGGCCTTAAAAAAAGAGTAAAAACAAAATAACAATTTATTTTTGCTTGCAAGAAGCAAAAAGATCTGCCAATGGAACAAGTCAAGACATTTTTGGTAAGATTTCTTGAAATACGACATTATATTTTAGCTTTAAAAACATAAAAGTGATCTTGAAATGAGCAAATAAATCTTATTAGCTATATTTACTAGTGCTGTCATGCTGTGGTTGCATGTTTTCAAGAGTTGTGTCTTATCTTACGATGCAAAAGGACAACAGGTAAACAGCTTTTAATTCCAAAGAAGCAAAAATAAAAAACCTAGCAATGCAGAGAAAACTTAAAAGGATAATAGCTTAGCGCTGGCATGGACAAAAGGCTTATTTGCATGGCATGGGGAAAAAAACACAAAACAGTCGCTGATAGCGAACAATTCCCCCACAAGGTGGGCAGAGTGACACTGGATTAGGTAGTACTCTGATTAGCAATCAGAGGCAGGTGAGTCTAATCAGGGCTCGTAGCAACTAGGCGTAACTGAGGAGCCCTGAGAACGGAAACGAACACAAACATAAAAGAATCATAAGAAAAACCACACAGGCATGACTGGAAGTCATGACATGTGTTACTAAATAAACAAAATTAGGAGCACGGACATTTTTTTGGTAGCAACATAAAATGTTTTAAAGGGGAACACTATCACAATTTCAGAAGGGTTAAAACCATTAAAAATCAGTTCCCAGTGGCTTATTTTATTTTTTGAAGTTCTTTTCAAAATTTTACCCATCACGCAATATCCCTAAAAAAAGCTTCAAAGTGCCTGATTTTAACCAACGTTGTATACACCTGTCCATTTTCCTGTGACGTCACACAGTGATGCCGATACAAACAAACATGGCGGATAGAACAGCAAATTATAGCGTCATTAGCTCGGATTCAGACTCGGATTTCAGCGGCTTAAGCGATTCAACAGATTACGCATGTATTGAAACGGATGGTTGTAGTGTGGAGGCAGGTAGCGAAAACGAAATTGAAGAAGAAACTGAAGCTATTGAGCCATATCGGTTTGAACCGTATGCAAGCGAAACCGACGAAAACGACACGACAGCCAGCGACACGGGAGAAAACGAGGACGGATTCGGCGATCGCCTTCTAACCAACGATTGGTATGTGTTTGTTTGGCATTAAAGGAAACTAACAACTATGAACTAGGTTTACAGCATATGAAATACATTTGGCAACAACATGCACTTTGAGAGTGCAGACAGCCCATTTCAGGCGCGCTAAGAACATATATTTTTCCACGATTTCCGCACTCAGGTTAACCATACCTAAATAGACACAAAATACTGCATTACACAAGACTACCCGAATGTACTCAAATGATTGAAAAAAATAAATGTTTTTAAGCTAAATTATTGGTAAACACAGTTTATGTATAATAATTTACGTAAAACCGCGAGTAATGAATAAAGTTTTCATCAATTAATATATTCTGTAGACATACCCTCATCCGCTCTCTTTTCCTGAAAGCTGATCTGTCCAGTTTTGGAGTTGATGTCAGCAGGCCAGGGAAGCTAGGGTCTTTATCGTTGGAAATGCATCTGCTTTGAGTGTCGCAGGATATCCACACATTCTTGCCATCTCTGTCGTAGCATAGCTTTCGTCGGTAAAGTGTGCGGAACAAACGACTGACCATTTCGTCGGCTTTCCCCACACCCTTGTATTTTGAACAAATTTCGTCCAATTTCTTGCCACTTTCGCATCTTTGGGCCACTGGTGCAACTTGAGTCCGTCCCTGTTCGTGTTGTTACACCCTCCGACAACACACCGACGAAAGTGAGAAAATGGCGGATTGCTTCCCGATGTGACGTCACGTTGTGATGTCATCGCTCCGAGAGCGAATATTAGAAAGGCGTTTAATTCGCCAAAATTCACCCATTTAGAGTTCGGAAATCGGTTAAAAAAATATATGGTCTTTTTTCTGCAACATCAAGGTATATATTGACGCTTACATATGTCTGGTGATAATGTTCCCCTTTAAATATCACAATTTCATTATGAACCCCTCAAACAACATACACATGTGCACTCATACATATTAACACAATGCCATCATAAGGCCTACTGCAACCCCTCAATTCAACACAGAACATCCCTTAACTGTGCCAGCAAGAACAAAATGTGAAATAAAGTGCCCCGGGTTTAAGAGGACATGTTTGAACGTCAGCGGCAACATGAAAATAATTTACCTTTAACAATGTTTATTTTTATTTTTATAGATAAACATTATTATCGGACATACGCACAATAATAATAATAATAATAATACCTGGGATTTATATAGCGCTTTTCTAAGTACCCAAAGTCGCTTTACATGTAGAACCCATCAATCATTCACACCTGGTGGTGGTAAGCTACTTTCATAGCCACAGCTGCCCTGGGGTAGACTGACAGAAGCGTGGCTGCAATTTGCGCCAACGACCCCTCCGACCACCACCTATCATTCATCATTCAATTCACCGGTGTGAGTGGCACCTGCCCAAGGACACAACAGCAGCGATTTTTGGATGGTAAGAGGCGGGGAGCGAACCTGCAACCCTCAGGTTTCTGGCACGGTTGCTCTACCCACTACGCCATGCCGCCCACAATGATTTTAGCCAGGAACACCAACCTGACAACTAAGTTGTATAAAGTGCAGTTCCCCTTTAAGTTTGTTTATATATTTTGACGAGAAATTTGAATTATATACCTGTGAGATTGTGAGTTTTTCCAGTGTGTGATTCCGGGCACAAAACCACTGCACTGTGAGGCGCACAATTGGTGGATTGAATTGAATTATATTTATATAGCGCTTTTCTCTTAAGACTAAGCGCTTTACATAGTGAAACACAATATCTAAGTTACATTTAAACCAGTGTGGGTGGCACTGGGAGCAGGTGGGTAAAGTGTCTTGCCCAAGGACACAACGGCAGTGACTAGGATGGCGGAAGCGGGGATCGAACCCGGAACCCTCAAGTTGCTGGCACGGCCACTCTACAAACCGAGCTATGCCGCCCCAAATGATGAAACATACATGGAAGCAAGGTTCGTACACCAAAGCATATTTTTATTCTGTCTGTGTGTGAATCAAAGTGTGTGCTTGTGCATGTCCAGTGCGTGATGAGTGTGTATTCCCAAGCCGTGCCATTGAAGTTAATGTGCTCGTAATGACTTAAATACAAAAAACTATAAAAGTTTACGGGGGAAAAGTCACACATGTGTAGCATCTTTCTGGCCTCTTATTATTATGTCAATAAATGGACCATCACTGGCCAAGTCCAGCCCGTCCAGAGTGAGCCTTAACAGTTACAACTGCAGCGTTAAAACACACGCAATAAACACGTGCTCACTGCTTACATGGTTGACATGGATACGCCTCATCAACCTGTCCCATGTTTAAGTTGAATTTGAATTGAATTTTTTTAATATATATATATATATATATATATATATATATATATATATATATATATATATATATATATATATATATATTTTTTTTTTTTAAATTTTTAAATTTTTAAATTTAAATTTTTAAATTTTTTTTATTTATTTATTCCGGCAGACATATAGCAACACTTCATCACTCTTTGTAATTTGACAGACATGCAACGGCACCCACCAAAAAGGGATACGGGAAAAGAGCAAGAATGCTTCAATCCAATCCATCCATCCATCCATCCATTTTCTACCTCTTATTCCCTATCTCAGCTACAATCGGGCGGAAGGCGGTTTACACCCTGGACAAGTCGCCACCTCATCGCAGGGCCAACACAGATAGACAGACAACATTCACACTCACATTCACACACCAGGGCCAATTTAGTGTTGCCAATCAACCTATCCCCAGGTGCATGTCTTTGGAGGTGGGAGGAAGCCGGAGTACCCGAAGGGAACCCACGCAGTCACGGGGAGAACATGCAAACTCCACACAGAAAGATCCCGAGCCTGGGATTGAACCCCAGACTACTCAGCACCTTCGTATTGTGAGGCAGACGCACTAACCCCTCTTCCACCGTGCTGCCCCAATCCAATCCAATCCACTTTATTTATATAGCACATTTAAACAACAATATTAAACACAATTAAAAAACAATATAAAATAAATATGATTAAAAACGATTTTAAAGGGTGAAACCAATTAAAACAGTAAATAGAATTCAAAATTTTAAAAAACACAGAGGACAACAGAGGACCACACAACTTATCCATGTCCCGCCCCTAATTTACAATCAATTTATATGCTGGTTATATATGTTGTTTATATAGTCCAAGTTTCAACAGCAGAATTGATGGATACATGACAATTTCAGAAAAAGTATAACATATGATAATGGATGATAATGCCCATCCATCCATCTTCTTCCACTTATCCGAGGTCGGGTCGCGGGGGCAGCAGCCTAAGCAGGGAAGCCCAGACTTTCCTCCCCCCAGCCACTTCGTCCAGCTCTTCCCGGGGGATCCCGAGGCGTTCCCAGGCCAGCCGGGAGACATAGTCTTCCCAACGTGTCCTGGGTCTTCCCCGTGGCCTCCTACCGGTTGGACGTGCCCTAAACACCTCCCTAGGGAGGCGTTCGGGTGGCATCCTGACCAGATGCCCGAACCACCTCATCTGGCTCCTCTCGATGTGGAGGAGCAGCGGCTTTACTTTGAGCTCCCCCCGGATGACAGAGCTTCTCACCCTATCTCTAAGGGAGAGCCCCGCCACCCGGCGGAGGAAACTCATTTCGGCCGCTTGTACCCGTGATCTTGTCCTTTCGGTCATAACCCAAAGCTCATGACCATAGGTGAGGATGGGAACGTAGATCGACCGGTAAATTGAGAGCTTTGCCTTCCGGCTCAGCTCCTTCTTCACCACAACGGATCGATACAGCGTCCGCATTACTGAAGACGCCGCACCGATCCGCCTGTCGATCTCACGATCCACTCTTCCCCCACTCGTGAACAAGACTCCTAGGTACTTGAACTCCTCCACTTGGGGCAGGGTCTCCTCCCCAACCCGGAGATGGCACTCCACCCTTTTCCGGGCGAGAACCATGGACTCGGACTTGGAGGTGCTGATTCTCATCCCAGTCGCTTCACACTCAGCTGATAATGGCAAGTTTTTAATTTTAATTTTAATTTTTTTTGTTGGTTTCTTAGTCCACATTATGTCCAATTCATGTTTCTTCTTGTTCCAGCCGTCCATCGTGAAGCCGGCCAAAGGTCCCATCAGGAAAGGTCGGCTCACCCGATCCCACACGCCTGCTGGAAAACACTTTGTCACTAGCATTGAGCGACCATGAGATCAAGCTCCATCTTGCCTGGGTATCTTTCGTCTTCTGAAGCCTTGTCTGGTGTGTTATGTCCCTTATTCCACAGTGAGTTATTTTGCACCTGTGTCCCACAGTTGAGATAGTCCAAACAACTAGTCATGTTTTTGATAGTTTCCCAACAACACATTTTTTACCGCAAGGTTTTGACACTCTTAGGCTAGAATTTCTCCGCTCACATTGTCCCCACATTTTCACCCCCGCTATAGATAACGTTTGAGCCTCGAATGTGGAATTTATCATGTTATGTTTAAATTTCAGGACACCCCTGAGTTCATGTGAACCATCTCTGAGTTAAACGTGCTATTCTGAAAGAACAGGGTTCTTTATGAAAAGCAGTGGAGTTCATGCTTTCGACATTCAACTAAAAATGTTGAAGCGCCACAAAACATGAAATATCATTTTGTGAATATGGATCTGATCACATTCTGTACCTAATGAAGTGTCTAGTGGTGTATTTATTTACAGGAATAGTTGAAGGCTGAATCATTACACACACACACACACCTGCGTTGTGTATACATTAGATGACTCACCATCATCCTCAGCGGAGAGCACGTGCCCCGAACGAGGCGCTGCAATGCATTGTGGGCCTGCGCGTCTCACGGGAGCGGCAACAGAAGCGAGGAGGAAATGAACGGCGGGAAGAGATAAGGGCGCCAAGTGTGTGTGTGTGTGTGTGTGTGTGAAAGTGACGTCAAAGGTGATGTCACACCTTTGAACTGTGAGGCTAGTGTGTGTACCGTAGAGATGCAAAAACTCAAAACAAAACATGCCGGCCATGACTACAGGTGCCTTTGGAAGCTGAACAACTTGGAATTCAAGCTAACGTGTGTTTAGAAACTAAAACATTCCAGAACCTGAACAAAAACGAGACCGGACAGAAGAATTAAAATGACTAGGTAACATATTTTCACACTTCCATGACAATTAATAATGCCTTAAAACTCCTGTAAAAACAAGTCTACCGATCATTTTAGATCAGGGGTGTCAAACCTACGGCCGAACAGGTTTGATGAGTTTTTTTTTAACGAAATAAACTGCTGTTCTAAATGTGTCCACTGGATGTCACAATAGCAATTCTGTTTGGCAAGTGAAGGGGGACTCTGGCTCCTCCTCCTCGACCCACATGAAACTTAAAACCTGCCGTTTTATGTCTTCTGCTTCGAACACATCGTCATTTGGCACCCTTATTCCCCCAAAACACGAGAAAAGTGAACTTAACCCTTTTGAATAGTTTTTACCTCCGTTTCTTACGGTTTGTTGAGTTAGCTCTGTGTTGAAGATTTTGATTTCCCCTCGGGGATGAATAAAGTATTTCTGATTCTGATTCTGATTGATACGTGGACATAACAAAGGAGGTATTTGATACCTAGAAGAGTTTACATGTTGTGTTTTTTTGTTCAATCTCAGAAAGACTGTGACTTGAATTTGAATTTCCTCAGAATTTTCAACAAACTTTAAGTGCTTTGTCCAGAGGATTATTTGCGATTTGTACGTTTTCATAATGTGCTTGTTCTATTTTTGGCCAAAGAAAACAACCTGGAGTTGTTTTTATTTTTTAGTTATCATGCCATGATTTTACCATTCCGGCCCCCTTTGGTAATAGATTTTCCTCCATGCGGCCCCTGAGCTAAAATGACTTTGACACCCCTGGTTTAGATCAATTAGATGTTAAAAATCCGACATCTTTCTAAAACAGTGGACTGAAAAATATTCATAACTCTATTGTAGCGTCCTTTGAGTTAGTTGGCACTAACACGGGGGTTACCCTGGCAACCAGAGCCTGTTGTGTGAAAGAATGTCAAAGCAAACCATTTAGCACTGTACGTGTTTTTGCATTTGCACTATTCATTTGATGTGTGTGTGTGTGTGTGTGTGTGTGTGTGAACTGACAAGGGAGTGGTCCCAGCTGATGATGAGTCATCTTCATCTCATGACGGTCGGCTGTGCGCACAAACAGCAGCCCGCCTGCTACCTTGACCGATACACTGTGAAGCGTATCAATGAGCCGCACGTCGCTTGCCAAAGCAGGACGGCACAAGAAAGTCACAAGTTGGACGCTCGATGTGTTTTATTTTGTTCACACTTCATCAGGCACACCCGCACCATCCCACAACGTCTAAGACCAGAATTCCGTCTCCATGCATTGAGTCCTTACATGACTCCATGACAGGCCCGGCCCTAATCAATCTGGCGCCCTAGGCAAGATTTTAGGTGGCGCCCCCCCACATCGGCAGTGAAGTGTATATACTCACAAGAACCCGAATAGCTTTGTCTTTGACCTTTTTTTTTTACTTACAACTATACCTAATATATAAAGGGGTGGAAAAGTGACTATTACCTGCAGGGCAAACATTAGCTAACCAGAAGGCAATAATGTAAACAAAAAACACCTGCTTAAAAGATCTAATACAAATGTCCCTGAGGAATGTAAGGTGGGAGTACTGTAATTACCTAACGTTACATTATTATTTTCCATAACAATTTAGCCCCCTCCACAATATTAACTCGACGTTAAAACAGAACTAGCTATTTATTGATTAGCAATTGCCGAATCATGTAACATTAGCTTAATGCTAAAAAGCCAGGTTACTATCACATTCTGTAACAGACAAATAATTTCATGTAGGCTAACGTTACCTACCTGCTACCTCTGTCTTTTCTCGTTTCTCCTCTTCTTTTCTCTTTTTTCTTCCCTGGGCACCTGACAGTTTTGGCCGTTTTGACATCTTGTGTTGATTTTTTGATGTGGTGACGTCCAAAAAGAGTCATGATACGGGAAGGGAGGGGGCGCACCATGCGTGGGCAGGAGGGGGGGCGTAATGTTGTAACAAATAATATTTCTATTAAATAGGCTTTACTTTGCATTTTAATTAACGTGAGATTATGTTTTGTATTTAGAAATAATAGTAACAACTTTTTTTTTCTTTTTTTTTTCCTCCAACATTTGTGGCACTGGCATGGCGCCCCCTGATGGACGGCGCCCTTAGCATTTGCCTATACGGCCTATGCCACGGGCCGGCCCTGCTCCATGACTTACTGTGTCTACCGGAGGTGTGCAGACACCCCAGTCCTGTAGGTGGCTGCAGGGGTGTCGAAGTTGGAAGGGTGGGGGGGAAGCGGATTAGTGGGGACAGAGCCGTGTATAGAGGAGACAGAATGGACATCTCGGTTTCAGACGATCTCCTAAATGATTGGTCAAAAGCCCTTCACGTGGCTACCGGGCACCATGTTGGGAACTTAGTGTTAAAGTTGTCACGGCCCGGGCGCACCCCAGTGCACATTCATCTGTGCGCTGTGCTGGGCGCACCTATAAGCGGCTGCATTCAATTGGCTCAATCAGCACTTCTTAAGCCAGTGCAAACCTGCATTCCGGGCCAGAACGTAGCGACCTGTTCCTGTACAGTAAGCCAAAAATCTCTAAGCTATATGCACACTCTCTCTCTCTCTGTATCTCCCCCTCCGTGTTCATTGGTCTCGTGTCCCCTTGACGTCTTGCAGCAGCATTCCTCCGTTCCCGCGTTACGAGCTGTGTGTCTCGTCTCCCCGTGTTCCCTTCTGGTTCCCTGGCTGCCCCTCTCGGATCTCGACCTCCCGCCTGGACACAGACTTTGACGCCTCACTCCTGCACTTGACCTCACGCCGAGCCGGCCTTGCCTCTTGGACTTCCGCACCTCGCTCAACACTTCCGGTAACACACTACAAATACTCGGTACACATAGTCACACCTTTTGGATTAGTCACACTCCATTCTATTGTATATAAAAATAAATATAGAGTTAAACGACGTCCCTGCATTCTGTGCCATCTTCTTCCCCTGTACTGTAACAAAAGTGGCCAAAAATATTAAATGCACTTGTTTTTAATGAATACTTAAGCCTATTGCGCTACTGTATTTTAATGTAAATGCTTTAATGTTGGTCACAATGGTGGTACTTGGTGAGCCAAGTGGTTTAACTTTCTAAGGTGGTACTTGGTGAAAAACGTTTGAGCACAACTGTTCTAGGCAGAACCTCTTTTTAATCTTTTAATAACATGGTTCCTCTTATTGCTATTTAATTTGTGCATGTTTTTTTTAATGTGCAATGTGACAGCAAACTGTTTCAAGATTTTATAGAAATGTTCACATGTAAATTGATTAAACTGTTTATAGAAATGTTTTTCATTTCACAAATCTTGTTCATCTATAAACTATTTTTAAATTTTTTTTTTAGAAAAATCAACATTGTCTATAGCCTAGACATATAACTCATTTTAGATCGGGGGGCCACGTGGAGAAAAATCTACTCCCAAGTGGGCCGGACTGGTAAAATCACGGCACGATAACTTAACAATAAAGACAACTTCAGATTGTTTTCTTTGTTTAAAAATAGAACAAGCACATTCTGAAATCATAATGTTGTTGGTTTTTTTTTACACTTACATGTTGCGGTTAATAGTATTCTATCTTTATTTGTCGTTATTTATACTTCCTGAATAAATTATGTGATAATGTTCGTCAGTCAACTCATTGGTGTTCATTTTCAATCTATCATGATAAAAAAATAATATCAAAATCAAACTTCAGGATGTTATTTATGTAGTTTGATCATTTTCTTCGACCGATGTACTAAATCATGTGGTTTAATTTGTTTACATATGTAGCATCATTTACATGGATACAAATAATTGCTATTGCGACATCTAGTGGACACATTTAGGACATCAGTTTCTTTTATTAAAAAATGTTGGCTCATTTTTATACTTAGCAATTAGAGATGTCCGATAATATCGGGCTGCCGATATTATCGGCCGATAAATGCTTTAAAATGTAATATCGGAAATTATCGGTATCGGTTTCAAAAAGTAAAATTTATGACTTTTTAAAACGCCGCTGTACAGAGTGGTACATGGACGTAGGGAGAAGTACAGAGCGCCAATAAACCTTAAAGGCACTGCCCAATCACATAATATCTACGGCTTTTCACACACACAAGTGAATGCAATGCATACTTGGTCAACAGCCATACAGGTCACATTGAGGGTGGCCGTTTAAAAAACTTTAACACTGTTACAAATATGCGCCACACTGTGAACCCACACCAAACAAGAATGACAAACACATTTTGGGAGAACATCCGCACCGTAACACAACATAAACACAACAGAACAAATACCCAGAACCCCTTGCAGCACTAACTCTTCCGGGACGCTACAATATACACCACCCGCTATCCCCTAGCCCCCCCCTCCCCCAACCCTGCCCACCTCAACCTCCTCATGCTCTCTCAGGGAGAGCATGTCCCAAATTCCAAGCTGCTGTTTTGAGGCATGTAAAAAAAAAATAATGCACTTTGTGACTTCAATAATAAATATGGCAGTGCCATGTTGGCATTTTTTTACATAACTTGAGTTGATTTATTTTGGAAAACCTTGTTACATTGTTTAATGCATCCAGCGGGGCATCACAACAAAATTAGGCATAATAATGTGTTAATTCCACGACTGTATATATCGGTATCGGTTGATATCGAAATCGATAATTAAGAGTTGGACAATATCGGACTATTGGATATCGGCAAAAAAGCCATTATCGGACATTTTTATTAGCAATAAATTGTCCAGCAAAGTGTGTTATTGGTCCAGACCTAATGTCTAATGTACATATTAGTTTAAGTTGCTCATTCTCACACAATTTGGGCAGCGTTCCATTTATCTCCTCCCCTCACTGCCTCGCAGCATGAGGGGATAAATTTGTAAGGACTAAAGCTGAAACATCTGACCTCAGCCGTGCTCCTCTAAAGTGGAATCAATACTTTATCTTCCACATCAAACCGTCCGTCAATGCCTGTCTTGACTCACACTCCGCATCCTGTTGCAAGCGTTGCAGTCGTACCTCTGAGCGCTCGAAAGCATTGGGAAAACATTTCCAGGCTTCCTAAAACGTGGAGTATCTGACCTGAGGAGCACACATCCTGTTTTTGAAGCGAGAGAGGAAGCAGCAGCATCCTCTCCAATGGGAAATGCATTTTGGTTATTAATAGTAAAAACAGCTACGTAGATGCTGGAGTCGTTATCTGGCGTGTGTGTGTGTGTGTGTGTGTGTGCTGTTTGACTGACATCAGATGTCAAATCAGTTCAGTGGGTCACACTGACAGTGTTTTGTGTTTTAAATGCACATCATTTGACCCATTCTCACCACATTCTACAGAGGCACTATAGAGAGCCTGCTGACCAACAGAATCTCTGTCTGGACTGGAGCCTGCAATGCCTCAGACTGGAAGTCTCTGCAGAGAGTGGTGAGGATGGCGGAAAAGATCATCAGGACTCCTCTTCCTCATCAAGATCACAAAAAGCCGCTGCCTGACCAGGGCTCAGAAAATCTGCAAAGACTCCTCCCACCCCCACCAAAGACTGTTTTCACTGCTGGACTCTAGAAAGAGGTTCCGCAGCCTCCGAAGCAGAACCTCCGGGTTCTGTAACAGCTTCTTCCCTCAGGCCATAAGACTCTTGAACGCATCATAATTAAATTAAATTATCCCCTCAACTCCCCCCAAAATGGATTAACTCGCTGGAATAAAAAATACTCTGGGTTGGGGAGGAGACCCTGCCCCAAGTGGAGGAGTTCAAGTACCTAGGAGTCTTGTTCACGAGTGGGGGAAGAGTGGATCGTGAGATCGACAGGCGGATCGGTGCGGCATCTTCAGTAATGCGGACGCTGTATCGATCCGTTGTGGTGAAGAAGGAGCTGAGCCGGAAGGCAAAGCTCTCAATTTACCGGTCGATCTACATTCCCATCCTCACCTATGGTCATGAGCTTTGGGTTATGACCGAAAGGACAAGATCACGGGTACAAACGGCCAAAATTAGTTTCCTCCGCCGGGTGGCGGGGCTCTCCCTTAGAGATAGGGTGAGAAGCTCTGTCATCCGGGGGGAGCTCAAAGTAAAGCCGCTGCTCCTCCACATCAAGAGGAGCCAGATGAGGTGGTTCGGGCATCTGGTTAGGATGCCACCCGAACGCCTCCCTCGGGAGGTGTTTAGGGCACATCAAACTGCTGGGAGGCCACGGGGAAGACCCAGGACACGTTGGGAAGACTATGTCTCCCGGCTGGCCTGGGAACGCCTCGGGATCCCCCAGGAAGAGCTGGACGAGTGGCTGGGGAGAGGGAAGTCTGGGCTTCCCTGCTTAGGCTGCTGCCCCCGCGACCCGACCTCGGATAAGCGGAAGAAGATGGATGGATGGATGGATGGATGGAATAAAAAAGACAATATAACATACATCCATAAACGTGGACACATGTGGAAAAGTGCAATATATTTATCTGTACAGTAATCTATTTATCTATTTATATATATTTATTTATTTTATATATATATATATTTATATATTATTTATATATGCACCTTATTGCTTTTTTATCCTGCACTACCATGAGCTTCTGTAACGAAATTTCGTTCTTATCTGTGCTGTAAAGTTAAAATTTGAATGACAATAAAAAGGAAGTCTAAGTCTAAGTCTAAATAACAGAAAAAGAAGAATAAAGACTAGTATATATTTTTTTACATTTAAGTGGCCAGAAATTTGATCCACTTTCTGTACTATTGCAAGACAATATTGTTTATCGTTTGGACATACAAACACCTGATAGTCACTTTTACACTTATTTAATCTAGGGGTCTGCAACATGTGGCTCTGCCCAGGCTCCCTTTGGCTTAAATTTGACACAAAGTTTCAATAAACAATGTTTATTTTTTATTTTTTATTAATTCTATTGTATTTAGTTTATTTTAATGTTACAGTTGTTATTTTTGGAGAGTTTTGTGATCTTGTAATATGAAAATAGAACATATTTTAATATTTTGTCGATTGAAATGTATGTCACACCCCCCCATGTGTCATCTTTTGTTGCCAAGCCATTGTGTTGTTTTTAGCGGTCAACGTCCGGTAAGCTAATGCTTTTTGGACAGATTAATTTGCCTTCACTGTTGACGAGGTTGGTTCATGTGTGTGCTTAATATGTGGGTAGAAAATAGCAAAAAACAAAAAACAAAATCTAAATGTTCAAGACATTTCCAGAACAAACACACAGCATTTGTGAAAAATAACCCAGCTGGAGATGACCGAAAAAGAGCAGTTTTGGAAGGGATCAGAGCAAAAAAAAAAAAATGTTAGGGATCAAACAAGGTTTGCGGCTCTCGGTGGGTTTTATTTTGTGGGAAATGGGCTCAAATGGCTCTTTGTATGGTAAACAGAGCACAGATGACGGGGAGGCTCCCGCATGCTCCCGCTCCTCCATCGCTGTGTCTCTTTCACTTCCGGTTCACTGACATAGGAAAAAAACCTTGCAAGTATTGCAAGATCTCGCAAAAAGTATAATGAGATCTCGCAAAACATCCATGTCCCTTTAGGGGCTCCGTACATTTCCTTGTTCTCTGTAACAGAACAGTGAACACATAAATAATAAATAAATAATATACCATAGTAAGCAAACAAATATTAAATATATAAATAATCTTTGTCTCAATAAAAAACAACAACAAACAAACAAAAAGAAAAAGGTTGAAGATGTTGAAGATGCATTGCAAGATATGCAAGATGCAAAATACAGTGGCCATTTCAGGACTTGGACTATGGCGTGGTTTGTTCTCCCGTGGTGCAAATGATTTGGACCAGACATGGCGTGAAGGTGAAGACATATTTAATTTTAACACTCAAAAAAAAGAAACAAACAAAAGGCGCTCACAGTGGAGGTACAAAACTTGGCTATAAACACAAAACTTGCACAAAGGCAGAAACTATGAACAATGAAACAAAAACACTAACTGTGGCATTAATAAACAAAAACTTACTTGTACGTGGCATGAAGTGCGCAGAGGTAAACAGATTGTGACGGGTATGATGTTGCCAGACAGACAGCCTTGGCAACTGGAAGCTTAAATAATAGTGACATGATTAAAGACAGGTGCGTGAGTTGTGAGGGCAGGTGAAAACTAATGGGTTGCTATGGTGACAAACAAGAGTGCACAATGAGTCCAAACGTGGAACAGGTGAAACTAATGGGTAACCATGGAAACAAGACAAGGGAGTGAAAAGCCAGAAACTAAAGAGTCCAATAGTTAAACAAAACAAAACATGACTAAAACAAAACATGATTACACAGACATGACAGGCCATTTTAAAATGAGCACGTCAAGTCGAGCTAAACAGATAGCTACTTTTATATCACTTAGAAATTATGTTATTTAACTTTTTAGATCAATAGTTATCTAGTTAGTTTAATAGCTATGAACTAAATGAATATTAATTTAGTTTAATGAAATAGATATATATTAATTTTAGCTATTTATCTAGTTAGCTTAGTAGCTAATAGCTAAACAACTAATTTATCTAGTTAGCATAATAGCTAATAGCTAAATAAATATGTATTCATCTAGTTAGCTCCTGAAGCTAAAGCTAAAACATGTAACTGACTAATTAAGTAATAGTAATTGATAATAATAATTGATTGAGACTTTTATTAGTAGATTGCACAGTACAGTATATATTCCGTACAATTGACCACTAAATGTTAACACCTGAATAAGTTTTTCAACTTGTTTAAGTCGGGGTCCACGTAAATCAATTCATGGTACAAATATATACTATCAGCATAATACAGTATACACATCAGAGTATACACTGCAAAAACTGAAATCTAAGTAAGATTAAATATCTCAAATAAGGGTGATATTTGCTTATTTTCTGTCTGATAAGATAATTCTTCTCACTAAGCAGATTTTATGTTAGTGTTTTACTTGTTTTAAGGGTTTTGGTCCTAAATGATCTCAGTAAGCTATTACAGCTTGTTGCTGAGATGTTATGACCTATATTGAGTAAAACATGCTTGAAACTAGACTATCAACTGTTGCAAAGCTCTGTTATCAACACTCACAAGTATAAAACTACTTTTTTAAAGTAATAATTTCTTATTTCAAGCATGAAAAAAAAAAATCATGACTTTGACACAATTGTGTCTCATATTAAAACAGATGACAGCCAAATGGACTTTACTGTTTTATTTTAAATGAAACAATAGACAATGCGTACTCATATAGTAGTACAGTTGGCACAGTACAGTAAACTGACAGCTAATATTTAAACATTTAACATGTGATATTTCTAACAATTTTGAACAGAATTAGTTGATGCACAATCAGATAAATTCTTCAAAATTACAATTAAAACAATTTTGGCCGGGGGCCGGGCTGTATATATGCGCACTAATTGACTGAAAGAACACGCACTTGGCGCGATGATGTCATGTTGTCGATGGAAAAATGCATTTTTAGACCATATGATTTGCCTGAGCGACTAGGAGACCCCAAGAGTAACACGCGGTTGCCTTGTTGCCTTTCCTTTAAGAACAATAAATTAGTTTTTAGTATAAGTTAGCTGGTTTAAAGAAATGTAATGCCGAGCGCATATCATTATGTCAAGATACTGGCACGAGCATTTACTTAATTTAAGAATATTTTTCCACATATTGAGCAAAAAGGGCTCATATTTTTTTTCTACCAAGAAAAGTGCACTTGTTATTAGTGAGAATATACTTATTTTAAGGTATTTTTGGGTTCATTGAGGTTTGCTAATTTTACTTGTTTTGGAAAGTCTTGACAAGCCAAATTTTTTTGTTCTTGTCATGTCTGTGTGATCATGTTTTTGTTTTAGTCATGTTCGGTTTTGTTTTTGGACTTGTTGTGCACTTTTGTTTTGTCACCATAGCAACCATGTTTCACGTTTTGAGTCACGCACCTGTTTTCGTTAATCATGTCTATAGTATTTAAGTTCATTGTTTTCAGTTTGTCGGGCTGGTGACATCCCACAATTATGCTCTACACACTCTTCATCCTCTTAGATCCTGCTTCATGTCCCATGCCAAAGTAAGTTTTTGTTCCATGTTTATAGTCTTTTTGGTTTCATAGTTTGTTCTCCGCCATTGTGCGCGGCTTTTGTTTACTTCCTTTTTTTGTAGTTATAGTGTTTAAATAAAAATGTACTTACATTCCCGTCTCGCCCGAGCCAACTTTCCGTTGCATCCCGGAAAAGCAAACACCCAGGACCAAGTCATGACAGTTCTATTGGCAGATAATTTTGCTTAGTTCAAATAAAATACCCCTAATTTTTGTATTTTTTTTTTCTTGTTTTTGAACACTGACTTTTTGCAGTGTATACATTGAATTATTTACATTATTTACAATCCGGGGGGTGGGATGTGGAGGGGGTTGGGGCGGGGGGTGGGGGGTTAGTTTGGGTTGATATCAGCACTTCAGTCATCAACAATCATATCATCTGAGAAATGGACATTGAAACAGTGTAGGTCTGACTTGGTAGGATATGTACAGCGAGCAGTGAACATAGTGAGCTCAGAAAGTATAAGAACAAGTATATATATTTCATTATTTATTTACGGGGAGGTGGGATGTGGTGTGGGGAGGGTGTTAGTTTAGGGTTGTAGTTGCATGGAGGTGTTCTTTTAGTGCGGTTTTGAAGGAGAATAGAGATGCACTTTCTTTTACACCTGTTGGGAGTGCATTCCATATTGATGTGGCATAGAAGGAGAATGAGTTAAGACCTTTGTTAGATCGGAATCTGGGTTTAACGTGGTTTGTGAAGCTCCCTCTGGTGTTGTGGTTATGGCGGTCATTTACGTTCTGGAAGTAGTTTGACATGTACCTCGGTATCAGCGGAATTTATAGACTAGGCTCAGTGCAAGTTGTTTTACTCTGTCCTCCACCCTGAGCCAGCCCACTTTGGGGAAGTGGGTAGGAGTGAGGTGGGATCTGGGGTGGAGGTCTAGAAGTAACCTGACTAGCTTGTTCTGGGATGTTTGGTAGTCTGGGTTTTTGAGGTGCTGGGAGATTTGACTTTGTTTTTATATGGCGGATGTCTTCCGGACGCAAGACTCCCATTTGTCCGGGCTTGGGAGCGGCACTAAACATCTTTGATGGCCGGGATAAAATGGAACCCATGCCAAAAAGAATAAAAAACAGGAAGTTACGTGAGTTAAACATTCACGTCCTCACGTGTGTAACGCTCCGAATGATTTCCCGTATTTTTGTGGCACTTTACGTCCAATCCAGCATGATGTCATTCGCTCTCTCGGAGTGCTGTGGTCAAGTTGGAGCCTGAGCGTGCATGCCTGAAGGAGTGCATCATGGGAGTTCTCCGTCCTCCCACGCAGCTCGGCCCCCGGCAGCTGTGAATGCCATGAGAGGCGAGGGAGCGACCCCGGAGGACCTCGAGTAACCCGTGCCGCCCCCCCCCCTTTATCCCAGCCCCGCCTGCCATCCCATAATGCGAACAAACAGGAACGGGACCCCTTCCTTCCCACTGTAAGCCAGACTTGGAATCCAACCCGCACTCCCCCACCCGTCCCTCTTTCCTTCCTCCTCCGCACTCCGAGGGGAATCCTCCACCCGGCTCACGGCATTCCACATCCTGTCCTACACGCTCTCATGAAGACAACGTTGCGCAAAACAAAAGAAGACCCCAGTAGGGGACTCGGAGGCTCCTCCAAGGCTTGAAGACGTGTCCCACGTTAAACTATTGAGTAGGATCTCAACAGCAAAAAAGGACATGTTTATGTTATTGCTATTATTATTAGCCACGCTGTCCCGTACAAATCCACATTGTTATATTACGCTATGAACATAGAGCGACCTCGGACTTTCAGGACGACGTCGTCGTGGTCCTGGACACAACTCTGTTGTCCTCCACAACACAACAACACAACAACACAAGTACAGTCACTCGCAAGCAGCTCCGCACAGAGCTGGAGGCCAAAAAAAAAAAGAAGTAAATGTACAAACACATGCACTAGGGAACACTCTGCGGCTCGGTCGTCATGGTTACGAGGATAACAGGAAGTGGAACTAAAGAGTGCGATGCTTTTTTTTTCAATACTCGCGACTCGTGACTGCGGTCGGAAACTGAGGTTGTATTCACTCGCAAGCATTATGGACATGACTCATCCACACCGATACCATCATACAAGATATATATATATATATATAAGAATATATTATGTCAACAAGTCATTTCTTTTTTTTAAATTACATTAATATAAATATGTTGTATTTATTGTATTGAGTTTCCGATAATTTCTACAACTCTTATTTTTTTTGTGATAGAGTGATTGGAGCACATACTTGTTGGTCACAAAAAACATTCATGAAGTTTTGGTTCTTTTTATGAATTTATTATGGGTCTACTGAAAATGTGACCAAATCTGTATACATACAGCAATGTTAATATTTGGTTACATGTCCCTTGGCAAGTTTCACTGCAATAAAGTGGTTTTGGTAGCCATCCAGAAGCTTCTGGCAAGCTTTTGGTTGAGTTTTTGACCACTCCTCTTGACAAAATCGGTGCAGTTCAGCTGAAATGTGTTGGTTTTCTGACATGGACTTGTTTCTTCAGCATTGTCCACACGTTTAAGTCAGGACTTTGGGAAGGCTATTCTAAAACTTTAATTCTAGCCTGATTTAGCCATTCCTCTTACCACTTTTGACGTGTGTTTGGGGTCATTTTCCTGTTGGAACACCCAACTGCAACCAAGACCCAACCTCCCGGCTGATGATTTTAGGTTGTCCTGAAGAATTTGGAGGTAATCCTCCTTTTTCATTGTCCCATTTACTCTCTGTAAAGCACCAGTTCCATGGCAGCAAAACAGGCCCAGAGCATAATACTACCACCACCATGCTTGACGGTAGGGGTGGTGTTCCTGGGATTAAAGGCCTCACCTTTTCTCCTCCAAACATATTGCTGGGTATTGTGGCCAAACAGCTCAATTTTTGTTTCATCTGACCCCAGAACTTTCCTCCAGAAGGTCTTATCTTTGTCCATGTGATGTCAGATAGAACAAAAATTGAGCTGTTTGGCCACAATACCCAGCAATGAGTTAATTAATCTTGTGAAAATAATTAAAATAAAACATTTAAATCTCTCTCTCTCTCTCTCTCTCTCTCTCTCTCTCTCTCTCTCTCTCTCTCTCTCTCTCTCTCTCTCTCTCTCTCTCTCTCTCTCTCTCTCTCTCTCTCTCTCTCTCTCTATATATATATCCATCTATTCACTACACTGCTTGTCCTCATTCGGGTCACAATTAGGGATGAGTACCTTCAACATCTGAACTGATACAATTACCAGGAATCGATACTAGTACTCAGCAGTACTACTTTTCAGTACTTTTGTGTATGTTTATGTGATGAAAAATATTATTTTGGTTAGTAATAAAATATATATTGTTTTATTTAGCATTTAAAAGGGAGTTGAACGTGATAATTGTGATGTCCAGTTCCACCTTGTGTCATAATCTCTCATCAGTCACTTTGTTTTATTTCCTGCCCAGCACTCTTAATTTTTCTTCCATTTCCTGTTCGCCTCCATTTGCTACCACTTTTCCTCTGGCCTAAGTGCTTTCAACCTCACCTGTCCCCGATTGGCAATCAGGAATGCTCGTTAGCCAGCTTCGTCAGCGTGATTGGGGTGGATCATTGCTTTACTTTGCCATTGTGTATCAATCTTTTTCCTTTGTGCTCGTCCATGTTGCTCTTTAGAATTATTTTGCAAAACCAATTTTTCCTATACCGGTTTTGTTTTTGTCTCGTCATCCGTGATACACTCCTGTCGCTCACTTTCCTTTTTACTTAGGCGTTATTAAATATATTTCTTACCTTCAATTAATTGCTGTTTCTGCATCCTGGGGTCATGTCAATAAAGCCAAGCCAAATCGTTACATCTTGTTTTATTTCTGAGTCTTATTTCCAAGTAGGCATTGATTTCAGTTTGTCCTCCAACAATGTGCCAGTGTTGTCTTTTGTTGAGTCCCACAAAGTGTTTATACTGTAGGTATTTTACTTATTACACACCAGCTGTTTGAATGTAACATGTGTCTTACTGTAGTTGTAGTTTTTATTACCACAATCTTTAAATTATTATTTATTAGGGGTGTAGTGATTCGTATTAACAACAATTCGACCCCCCCATACCATCACAGATGCTGGCTTTTGTACTTTGCGCCAATAACAATCTGGAGGGTTCTTTTCCTCTTTGTTCCGGAGGACACGACGTCTACAGTTTCCAAAAACTATTTGAAGTGTGGACTCGTCAGACCACAGAACACTTTTCCACTTTGCATCAGTCCATCTTAGATGAACTCGGGCCCAGCGAAGTCGGCGGCGTTTCTGGGTGTTGTTGATAAATGGCTTTCGCTTTGCATAGTAGAGTTGTAACTTGCACTTCTAGATGTCGCGACCAACTGTAGTTACTGACAGTGGTTTTCTGAAGTGTTCCTGAGCCCATGTGGTGATATCCTTTACACACTGATGTCTGTTTTTGATGCAGTACCGCCTGAGGGATCGAAGGTCCGTAATATCATCGCTTACCTGCAGTGATTTCTCCAGATTCTCTGAGCCGTTTGATGATATTGCGGACCGTAGATGGTGAAATTTTAAATTCCTTGCAATAGCTCGTTCAGAAATGTTGTTCTTAAACTCACGCATTTGTTCACAAAGTGGTGACCCTCGCCCCATCCTTGTTTGTGAATGACTGAGCATTTCATGGAAGCTCCTTTTATACCCATTCATGGCACCCACCTGTTCCCGAACAGCCTGTTCACCTGTGGGATGTTCCAAATAAGTGTTTGATGAGCATTCCACAACTTTCTCAGTCTTTTTTTGCCACTTATGCCAGCTTTTTTGAAACGTATTGCAGGCATCAAATTCCAAATGAGCTAATATTTGCAAAAAATAACAACGTTTTCCAGTTCGAACATAAAGTATCTTGTCTTTGCAGTCTATTCAATTGAATATAGGTTGAAAAGGATTTGCAAATAATTGCAACTTCACTGGTTTTGGGTTTATATATATATATATATATATATATATACCGTATTTTTCGGACTATAAGTCGCAGTTTTTTTCATAGTGCGACTTATAAATGTTTTTTTCCTTCTTTATTATGCATTTTCGGCAGGTGCGACTTATACTCCGGTGTGACTTATACTCCGAAAAATACGGTATATATATATTGGTTGGTACCTTTTAAACGTACAGAATTCGTTACCCATCCCTAGTCACAGATAAGTTGAGCCTATCACAGCTAACTCCAAAGCAGGGAGGGTACACCCTGTCAGACAGATACTATATTTAAGAGGATACAATTAATATAACATGCATGTTTTTGAAATATAAAAGGAAGCTGGTGTACCAGATAAAACACACACACACACACACACACACACACACACACACACACACACACACACACACACACACACACACACACACACACACACACACACACACATGAATGATGAGAACATGCAAGAACCAGACAGAGAAGTCTAACGTTACGATCCAAACCCGCCATTTCTTGACTGTGTGGCCAAAATGCTAACCACTATGCATTGTTTGGCAATATGATTCAAATAACTACTGTAGGTATTACAGTGTATTTTCAAAAATGTGCACATTTCAGACCTTGCAGATTATTGGTAAAAGAACAATAGAATTCAACTACCCGAAAGTCTCCATCCCCTTTATCTTTTTCCTCCACAAAAAATACAATTCTTCCCCCTTAAAATCAACTGGTTGACTGATTTGGTGTTTTTGGTATCTTCTTATACACAATATGAATGAGTCATATCCATTGCGACACAATGGCACAACTTCCTTATATGTGACTTTGCAACAAAGACTCTTTGAAGTCTTGAACGATCAAGAAAACATCAATAAGACGGAGCTACGTCGCCACCATCCATCTTTCAGAAATTACAGGACAACTTTTGTCTGGCGACAGCCTGGCATCCATTTCAAACACGGGAAGCCAATCAGAGCGCACGGGTGTTTAGCGTGAGACATGAGTGGAGCTTGTGAGTCACTCTGATCCTCAACATACTAACTTTGGTCATCTCCTTGCTTTCTGGGAGCTTTGTGAGTCATCATCCAGCATGCTGTGTTGAGGGAAAATTGTGGCCTTCCAAATAGACGCTATATTGGGAATACGAGTGTATGAGTTTGTGTACGTGTGTCCTAGTGGCCATTTCGTGTCTGTCAATGTTTGATGTATAACGACAACATCGGCCAATGTAGCTTTGTTTGCCCACAAAGCCCAAAACATGTGTGTGTGTTCTTGTATTTCTACCCTTCTTGAGACATCAACAAGGAAATGTACCTTCCATATGAGGACCGGTGAACAAGTTAGGACCCAAATCCTGGTCCCAATACGGAAAACCATTGCATCTAATAGAGAATGTCTCATTTGCACCCCTGGTGGTGAAATCCATCAAAAATAGGGTGGTCCCAAACTGGAGGAATTTTTCAAATGAGTTTTAAAAGTGCTCTGGTCAAGATATGAAATAACAAGTGTGTGTAAAAATTTGAAGTGCTCCCCCTCTGGTCAAAATATGTAATAACAAGTGTGTGTAAGAAAATGAAGTGCGCCCCCTTTGGCCAAAAATTAATAAAAATTAAAAAAAATTAAAATTAAATTAAATTCTAAAAAATAAATAAACTAACTATAAGCAGTCTTTTTCTCACAATGTGTCGACTTTTTTCTTATAAAATGGGGAACAATTTCTCATATTTTTTCTGTTTCGTTAATATTGCAATATTTTCTCTTAAAAATTAAAAATATTACTTTTCAATGCCTCACAATACGAAGGTCCTGAGTAGTCTTGGGTTCAAGACCGGGCTCGGGATCTTTCTGTGTGGAGTTTGCATGTTCTCCCCGTGACTGCGTGGGTTCCCTCCGGGTACTCCGGCTTCCTCCCACCTCCAAAGACATGCACCTGGGGATAGGTTGATTGGCAACACTAAAATTGGCCCTAGTGTGTGAATGTGAGTGTGAATGTTGTCTGTCTATCTGTGTTGGCCCTGCGATGAGATGGCGACTTGTCCAGGGTGTACCCCGCCTTCCGCCCGATTGTAGCTGAGATAGGCTCCAGCGCCCCCCGCGACCCCAAAAGGGAATAAGCGGTAGAAAATGGATGGATGGATGGACTTTTCAATGCAAAATGGTGACATTTGTCATATAAATGTCAGGCTGTGTAGGTACCGAACCCCAAGATGCAGAGAAGGCGGAAGGCATTGTGCGGGAAAACATTATTTAATGTTCAAAAACTAAAGAATAAAGAAAAGACACCAACCAGGAACTAGGAATGGACAAACTGGAAACCGTGAACAGGGATCCAGCAAACAGGGACTAGGAACAAAAAGACAGTAAGCCACAAACAGCTACAAAATATAGCTTACCGCATACAGCTACACTGATATCGACACGACAGGTCGGAACGACAATAATCCAGCACTGACTGGAGGAGAAGGCAGGTTTAAATAGCAGCTGGCTGATTGACACCAGGTGTGGCCAGGTGCCAATCAGCCACAGCTGAGGGGACACAGCACTCAGGGAGACAAGTAGGAAATAACCAAAATAAGAGCGCCGACAGGAAATAAAGACAAACAGAGGAAAAACTCAAAACATAACTAAACTGTCAGTGACAAACCTGACAATAAAATTCTGACTTTTATCACAGTATTGCCAATTTTTTTTGTTGTTCTTGTAAAATAGTGACATTTTTTTGCAGTAAAATGATGACTTTTGTCATAATTTTGCCAGGTAAAATTCCGATTAATATTGTAATAATGCAGCTGAGATAGGCTCCAGCACCCCCCGCGACCCCAAAAGGGACAAGCGGTAGAAAATGGATGAATATTACCGTATTTTTCGGAGTATAAGTCGCACTGGAGTATAAGTCGCACCTGCCGAAAATGCATAATAAAGAAGGAAAAAAACATATATAAGTCGCATTTTTTGGGGGAAATTTATTTGATAAAACCCAACACCAAGAATAGACATTTGAAAGGCAATTTAAAATAAATAAAGAATAGTGAACAACAGGCTGAATAAGTGTACGTTATTTGAGGCATAAATAACCAACTGAGAACGTGCCTGGTATGTTAACGTAACATATTATGGTAAGAGTCATTCAAATAACTATAACAAATAGAACATGCTATACGTTTACCAAACAATCTGTCACTCCTAATCGCTAAATCCCATGAAATCTTATATGTCTAGTCTCTTACGTGAATGAGCTAAATAATATTATTTTATATTTTACGGTAATGCGTTAATAATTTCACACATAAGTCGCTCCTGAGTATAAGTCGCACCCCCGAATTATGAAAAAAACTGCGACTTATAGTCCGAAAAATACGGTATCAACATTTTTAAGTTTTCGTATAAAATTGTGACTTTTGTCGAGTAAAATTACGACTCCTTTTATAAAATTGCCAACATTTTAAGCTTTTTATGTAAAATTGCGACTGTTATTGAGTAAAATTCCAACTTTTGTCATTATATTGCACATATGTTGAGTTTTTATTGTATAATTATGACTTGCGTTGAGTAAAATTACGACTTTTATTATAATACTGCCAAAAATTCCACGTTTTTCTTGTGAAATTGTGACCTTCTTCTTGTGAAATTCCAACTCATTTTTCACAACATGCTTTTTGTATTTTTGCATAGTATGTATATATTATTAATGTTGTAAATACAAATATTTATATATATATATAGAAAGGGTGGGCTTAAAGAGGGAGGCATTTTTCGGAGGTCTCAAGAAAGTAACAAATACAACAATGTGTGTGTGTGTGTGTGTGTGTGTGTGTGAGTACAGGGACAACCTTCCTCGACCTTTATAACTGAAGCAAAGTGATTTATTTATTGTTTTTTTTTCAAGTGCTGAAGGACTTTTTGGATGTTGTCTAACCTTCCAAATGCTTGCTGGAGTCTTTCTAAGACGAACACAACATTGTGAACGTTCAAGCGCCTCAGCTCCCTCAGCCTGGAGGTATGTGTTGGATGTTCTTTAAAATCAATAGGACTCCTGTTTTACCATTGGTTGAGAAATGTGACTGGTGGAACGATGACGAGGAACATGCGCTAGTTTGCCCTTTGACGGGGCGGCATGGCTCAGACGGAAACTCGACGGTTGCTAGTTCGAATCCAGCTTCCGCCATCCTAGTCACTGCCGTGGTGTCCTTGGGCAAGACACTTCACCCACCTTGCTCCCAGTGCCACCCACACTGCATGTAGTTTAAATGTAGATTATGGGTTTCTCAATGTAAAGCACTTTGAGCCACGGCAAAAAAAAAGCGCTATATAAAATATGATTCACTTCATTTCCCTTCCTAGTGCCTCAGTCATAAATATTCAGGGGGCCAACAGTCACATTGTGGAATAAAGACGTGCTAAAAAGACAGTTAGAGTGACACAGTGTATTAATATCACAACACTACGCTTCGCCAGGAAAAAAAAAATTCTTTATTAATTCTTTAAGCATGCCTCCTTACTGTGAGCCAGAGTACTGCGCGCTACGCTGATTATGAATCTTGCTCGACGATAAATTGCCCCATAAATTATTGCAGATAAACGTTATCATTGTCAGCATTATTTTGAGACCAAATTAAGCACTAATGTAATTTTGTGGTACCAGAACCTAAGTGCACAATACTTGTGTCCTAAAGCAGCCCAGCCCCATTTAAATGAATTGAAATCAATTTAGTCTGTGCTTGGCTCTCTCAAAACAGCATCTTAACATCTAACATTACTTTTTAATAGAAAAACAAACTTCTGGATTAGAAATATTATTTGAAAAACAATGCAATAATAATACAAACAACAACAGTACAGTAGCAGGTAGGGTTGTACGGTATACCGGTATTAGTATATGTGGAGGGGGACGTGGCCTGCGGTCCTGCCGTGGAACGGGGTGTATCAGGACCGGTCTCGAAGACAGCGACAGGTGCGTAGATGGCCCAGGTGGACCTTGTTATCTAATCACCTGTCGCCTTTATTAGCAGCAGCCGTGAGGAAACGAGTAGTTGGAGTTGCTGCTGAGAGACACGGACCCAGAAAAGACACTGTGCTGAAAAGCAAAAGACTTTGCACCATTGAAGGAAAATAAAACAGTGTTATATCCTTCTTCTTCTTTTCGTGTCTTTGAAGCATGTGGTTGTATGACAGTTCCCCATTTCTTTACACAGTCTTTTGCATTGTCATTGAACTCTGCGAGATCTTTTAAGCTGCACTGGTTGGGTAGCAGAAGACAGACAAGGCAGTGCTGCATCGTGTGGTCCTCTTCTCCGCATTCGCAGGTGGTTGAGCCGGTTTTGTAGCCCCACCTGGCCATAGCAGCTTTTGATCGCCCTGTTCCTGTTCTCAGGCGGTTTAGTGTCTTCCACTGGACCCATGGTGTTTCTGACCCGGGGGGCAGGTCTTCAGAAGGGGGGATTCCCATGTCAATAAGAGGCGGGTCTTTCTCTAATTTTTGTGTCCATAGCTGGAGTCTGGTTTCTTCCCGAGATGTTGTTAGGGGCTGGACATTGCTGAGGAAGCTTCTCCTTGACTTCAGACGTTGGGCTGAGGGTTCACATCCGTAGAGGAGGTGGCGTTCATCACTGGTAGATTTTGTGAACTCTACTCGGCTGGCATCTTTCCCGTCTCACGTCTGCAGGGGGGAGGGGGTCACCCACATCTGCGGTCCTCTCCAAGGTTTCTCATAGTCATTCACATTGACGTCCCACTGGGTTGTGAGTTTTTCCTTGCCCTTATGTGGGCTCTGAACCGAGGATGTCTTTGTGACTTGTGCAGCCCTTTGAGACATTTGTGATTTAGGGCTATATAAATAAACATAGATTGATTGATTGATTGATTTGACTCTGCTCTCTTGGTCTGGCGTGAGTGCCCCTTTTCTCCTCATCTTTTGCAAACTCTTGACATCTTTCGCCCTTCTTGATTACCTCCTTGAGGAACTCTGAAGAAACTTCTATCCTTTTAGCGATTTGAATGGTTCCAACAGCCTAAAACAACGCAAGAATAAGCCAATGTTGTAACGTTACAGCGGGAGAAGGAGACGGCACGGAGTCAGGGATGTCGTTAGCTTGCAGCGTGTTTATTAAAATATAGAAATGAAGTGTGTGACTAATCCAAACGCATACGGTGTGACTATGTGTAGCGGTTATATGTGGAGTTGAAAGTGCGTGTTGAGATCGGTGCGTAAGTCCAGAAAGGGCAAGGCGGGCTCGGAGGTCCAGGGACAGGCAGGAGGTCAGGGGCTGGAGTGAGGGGTCGTTGTCCGGGGGCAGGTGTGAGGTCGAGATCCAGGAAGGCAGCAAGGAGTCCAGTGGGGATCCGGGGACACGAGACACACAGCTTGAAACCAGGGGATGACGAAGGGCTGCTGGATAACGACACAGGACAAAACACAATGAGCACAATGGAGGGGAACCACAAAGAGCGAGGAAGCACATGAGCAAGGAAGCTAGAGACGTGTAAGGCTTACTGTACAGGTACAGGTAGCTACGTTCTGGCACTGGAACGCAGGACGCACTGACTTATGAAGGCAGGGGTCTCATCAGCGTCAGGTGTGTTGATTGAAGAGTGAGTGCAGCCGCGCGGAGGCAGGTGTTTGCACCATAACACATTTACGTTCGGAAAGGCAAAATGCCGCCGGGAATGCTATGACAACAGACGCTTGCTGGCCACCTACTTCGAGCCTCGCATAGTTAATGAGTCAGATGTGGCATCAGGTGAATACATACTTGCCAACCCTCACGATTTTCCCGGGAAACTCCCGAATTTCAGTGCCCCTCCCGAAAATCTCCCGGGGAAACCATTTTCCCGAATTTCTCCCGATTTCCACCCGGACAACAATATTGGGGGCGTGCCTTAAAGGCACTGCCTTTTGCGTCTTCTCTCACCTGAAAAGGAGACTATTTGTCAGGCTTGTCGCTGACAGTTTGACTGTGTTTTAGTTTTTCCTCTGCGTTTGTCTTAGTTTTCTGTCAGCGCTTTTATTTTGTCTTCATTTCCTGATTGTCTCCCTGAGTGCTGCTTCCCCTCAGCTGTGGCTGATTGGCACCTGTCCACACCTGGTGTCAATCAGCCAGCTGCTATTTAAACCTGCCTTCCCCTCCAGTCAGTGCTGGATTATTGTCATTGTCGTTGTCACGACTACCTGTCATAATACTTGTCGTTGTAGCTCTGTCTACTTTTGTTCACTCTGCTCATGTCATAGTTCCTTCGTGTCACAGTAAGTGTTTTTGTTTCTTGTCGACAGTTAGCCTTTGTGCTATTTTAGTTCATAGCCAAGTTTGTTCTCCGCCTTGTGCGCGCCTTTTGTTTGTACCCATTTGTTTGTTTTTTTGCTATAGTGTTAAATTAAATCATGTTTTCCTGGACAAAGCCTGCCATCTCTGCATCTTGGGGTTCGTCACCAACATACTCTGACACTATTATATATGTGTCCGTTATCCATAGGTTTATCTATAACCCATAAAGTAGGCAGGCACGGAGCTATTTCTCAGCGTGTGTTTATTCCAGCTGGCACGTTAATACACTGACACACAACATCCGGATTCCCATCATGCATTGCTTCAAAACTACGGCAAGGAGTAATGTCCAAAAACATAACAGAGACGAAGCAGAAGAACGAAAAAGAGACACGGCGACGACGAGTAAGAAGAAGAAGTACGCTTGCAAGTTCCAAAATAATTTCAGTTCATCCAGGACAGCTCTAAGGGGAAGGGGTATGCTGCCTGCAAATTTTGTAGATCAGACTTCTCCATTGAACACGGTGGCCGAACGGATATACTCATTCATGAACAGATTCTTATATATATATATATATATGTATATATATATATATATATATATATAAGAAATACTTGAAAATATATACACCCCCCATTTCCCGAATTCGGAGGTCTCAAGGTTGGCAAATATGGGTGAATACAACCTCTTACTAATAATGCATGTAAACCTTTAAAACTTAATATTATTGTATTTATCATCAGTATTTTTTACCATTGAAATTGGAAAGTCAAGGACTTTTAATTATCTTAAATAAGTAAACAATCAATAAAATAAAATGGACTCTCAATCTTTCTTGGACAAAATAGCTTTTCTATAAATATAGAACATTTTGAATTTCAGTTTTTTTTCCACAGTTGGAAAAACTGGGCCAGGTTGGTTTGTTTTGTTATCTTTTTTTTGGCTGCCATCGATTTCCAACACATTTGGCCTGCTGGTTTGTTCGTTGTTTGCATTGACAGTGCTATGATCCGTTTCCCGGATCAGAGTTGGTTTACAATTCATGTCACTTGTTGGCTTAGTTCTGTTTCAGCACCCCTGTTTTGTGTTTATTGTTTTCACCTGCCTCTGATTAGTGCTTTGGACGCTCACCTGTTCCTGGGCACCAATCAGAGAGCTATTTAGTCCTGTCTGTCGCTCCACTCAGTCTGGTGCTTTTGTTGGCTCTCATGCAACTGTTACGTGTATTCCTTGTGTTTCTTGTGCTAAGTTCCGCCTTAGTTTTCCTTGTGTTAGGCACGCTTGTTTTGTTTGTTTTGTATTGTTTTTCCCCTGATTTAAGACGATAAATCATTCTTCTTACCTGCAAGCTGCTTCCTGTCGTTCCGCCGCATCCTGGAAGGACGACCCCCAGCGTCGTCATGCCACGACTACGTTACAGACAGGCTCTTGTTTTGCTCATTCGGTTGGAAGCTGAAATATTCCCGCTGTTCCTTCTCATATTTGTCACTTTGCCGTGATCTCACTAGCGAGTAGCAATTAGCGAGGCTAGGTCCGTGCATCCTGTGTGTGTGTGTAAGCCAGCGGTCTAGCTTCCATCTACCGAGACAAAGATTGTGAATGACAAGAGGGTTCCCTCTGTTCATTCGATTCTGCTATTTGATAAACGCGCTGAGAGAATTGCACAGAGTGAACCCTCTTGCACCCCGGTTGAAGACGAGAAACGAAGGGGAGAAAAAAACACACACGGACATTTGCAATTTAGTTTATTTTCATTTCTCATTTGTTTCATTTTTTCCAGGCTGAGTCATTGTCGTACAAAGTCATGTTGTGTAATACATATTTCTATGCAGACAAACTCGCCATCCGACCTAGTTGATGAAGGATTGCACAATCAAAGTGTAGGCTCCGCTCAAATTTCTGATTAAAAAAATTTGCAAATTTAGCCATTTTTGCTTAAGAAAATGTGTAAAAACGGTTGGAATATTATAGAGAAATATAACACAATTCAATTCACAAATAGTCATTTTTATTTCTTATAATTTTTTATTTTTTCAGTGAAAACTCTTCCACTTTCACACGTCATCGATCTGCACTAGTGTTGTACCGATACGAATATTTTGGTACCAGTACCGGTAACACAATTATTTCGATATTTTTCGGTACTTTTTTAAATAAAGGGGACCACAAAAAATTGCATTATTTGCTTTATTTTAACAAACAATCTTAGGTTACATTAAACATATGTTTCTTATTGCAAGTTTGACCTTAAATAAAATAGTGAACATACTAGACAACTTGTCTTTTAGTAGTAAGTAAACAAACAAAGTAACTAATTAGTCTGCTGACATATGCAGTAACATATTGTGTCATTTTCCATTCTATTATTTTATCAACATTATTAAGGACAAGTGGTAGAAAATGAATTATTCATCTACTTGTTCATTTACTGTTAATATCTGCTTACTTTCTCTTTTAACATGTTCCATCTACACTTCTGTTAAAATGGAAAAATCACTTATTCTTCTGTTGTTTGATACTTTACATTAGTTTTTGATGATACCACAAATTTGGGTATCAATCCGATACCAAGTCGTTCCAGGATCATACATTGGTCATATTCAAAGTCCTCATGTGTCCAGGGACATATTTCCTGAGTTTATAAACATAATATACATTTTTAAAAAACGAAAGAAGATGTTGTGATGCCAAAAAATATTGACGTAATCATAGTAGTATCAACTAGATACGCTCCTGTACTTGGTATCACTACAGTGGATGTTAGGTGTAGATCCACTAATGGTGTTTTTTACATTTTGACACTGGTGAGCTACGGTGTGTAGTGAAGCATGTTTAGCTATTCCTCCTTCTGCAGGGATGATCCTTGTAAGAAACTTACTTTATTTGTCACCATGGAGGCGAGGATTAGTGATTTAGAAGTAGCTAAAACACTGCCGAGTGGGGCTGGACTTTAGCCGCTAGTTAGCTAGCCATGTCTTAAAGCATCTCTTCCTGAGGGCGTTTCAGTGTTGTAACTTCATCTTTATTGTTAGTTTTTAAGCCAAAATGCGTCCGTTCTCCCTTTTTTGTCTACACACCTTGTGTGGTTGTAAGTACTCCGTGATTGTGCGCTGCCGAACATGCTCGTCTGCTTGTAAACCAGCAATGTCAAGACCGGTACTTTTCAGAGGCGGTATAGTACCGAATATCATTCATTAGTATCGCGGTACTATACTAATACCGGTATACCGTACAACTCTACTATGCTAACTAGCCATGTCTTAAAGCACCTCTTCCTGAGGGCGTTTCAGTGTTATAACTTCACCTTTATCGTTAGTTTTTAAGCCAAAATGCGTCCGTTCTCCCTTTTCTGTCTACACACCGTGTCTGCTTGTAAGTACTCTGTGATTGTGCGCTGCCGAACATGCTTGTCTGCTTGTAAACCAGCAATATCACGAGGTGACGACGACGGGGGCGCAGGGGGATGGCGGACCGGTACTTTTCAGAGGTGGTATAGTACCGAATATGATTAATTAGTATTGCAGTACTATACTAATACCGGTATACCGTACAACCCTATTCTACACTAAGGAAAATCCAGCTTAGTCCCACTATTAAAGCATTGAATTTTAACCTCTTGATGCAGTAACGTTATAGCTTGTAAAAAAAAAAAAGATGCAAGCTCAGCTGTGTTTAAATTGTTGAAGTCGTACAGTAAGATAATTGCAGCTGTGACTTGTTAGTGAAATAATGATTAGCAGCCACTCTAAAAGGCGCTGAAACAAACATCCTGCTGGGTTTTCGCCACCACGAAGCTCCGCCTCCTGCCTTTTAAAAGCGATGTTTGTTGCCCCGCCACATTCCAGCAGAATGAAACATTTATGGAGTCTGAGCTGCTCATTACTCAGCATCAATGAGTGTTAATTAGTATCGAAGTCACACTCTCACGCCGGAAAATTCATTTTCCCACTCCTGCCGCTCGCCCGCATGCGGCGTTACCCACAATGCAGCAGGGTGACCGTGCCAGAGGCTTACTGGGCCCTTCTGTCACTCACTCTCTTCTCAGCCGCGTCTGCTGTCAAACGCTCGAGGTGGCGCACTTCAAAAAGTGGCTGCGCCGCTTTTGCACGCGGCGTTACGGCCGCCATACGCGCCACCGCCCCCCCCCCCCCAAAACAAATATCAAATTATTCTCAATGGCTTCAGATCCACAAAGTAAACACAATCACAAACACACAAACATGCCTGCGTTAAGCCCTTGTGTAGTCAGTCAAAAATGTGCACAGGGCGTCAAGACGGAGGACGCGGCAGCGGCGGCGGCCTGACGACGCCAGCCTCAAGCTGTTCTCGCACCTGCCCGCTCGCTTCATGACATTGGTGAAAGTCACATCGAGCAGGCCGTGTAAACACACACAAACAAACAAGCCATATCCTTGAGAGGCTAATTAGCCGCTAAGTGGATGTTGTTGCACATGGATGGATGACAGAATTAAGCACGGACGGTTCAACGCAAACACACTTTGTCAACACGACCTATACCGCTAACGACTCGCGGAAAGGTGAGCTCAAGTTAGCGTGCTGCTGAACGACAAAAGAAAGAATATTGTCAAACCTTTCTGTGCACAGTAGGGTTGTACAATATACCGGTGTTAGTATAGTACCCCGATACTAATAAATCATAATCAGTAGAGATGTCCGATAATATCGGCCTGCCGATATTATCGGACGATAAATGCTTTAAAATGTAATATCGTAAATTATCGGTATCGGTTTTTTTATTATCAGTATCGTGTTTTTTTATTTATTTTATTTTATTTTATTTTTTTATTAAATCAACATGAAAAACACAAGATACACTTAAAATTAGTGCACCAACCCAAAATACCTTCTTCCCCCATTTACACTCATTTACACTCATTCACACAAAAGGGTTGTTTCTTTCTGTTATTAATATTCTGGTTCCTACATTATATATCAATATATATCAATACAGTCTGTAAGGGATACAGTCCGTAAGCACACATGATTGTGCGTGCTGCTGGTCCACTAATAGTACTAACATTTAACAGTTAATTTGACTCATTTTCATTAATTACTAGTTTCTATGTAACTGTTTTTATATTGTTTTACTTTCTTTTTTATTCAGGAAAATGTTTTTAATTTATTTATCTTATTTTATTTTATTTTTTATTCAAGAAAATGTTTTAAATTTATTTATCTTATTATTATTATTATTATTTTTTTTTAAGTACCTTATCTTCACCATACCTGGTTGTCCAAATTAGGCATACTAATGTGTTAATTCCACGACTGTATACATCAGTTATCGGTATCGGTTGATATCGGTATCGGTAATTAAAGAGTTGGACAATATCGGATATCGGCAAAAAGCCAATAATTGTAAGTGTATCTTGTGTTTTTTAATTTAATTTTTTTAATTTTTTTTTAATTAAATCAACATGAAAAACACAAGATACACTTACAATTAGTGCACCAACCCACAAAACCTCCCTCCCCCATTTACACTCATTCACACAAAAGGGTTGTTTCTTTCTGTTATTAATATTCTGGTTCCTACATTATATATCAATATATATCAATACAGTCTGTAAGGGATACAGTCCGTAAGCACACATGATTGTGCGTGCTGCAGGTCCACTAATAGTACTAACCTTTAACAGTTAATTTTACTCATTTTCATTAATTACTAGTTTCTATCTAACTGTTTTTATATTGTTTTACTTTCTTTTTTATTCAAGAAAATGTTTTTAATTTATTTATCTTATTTTATCTTTTTTTTTTTTTTTAAAGTACCTTATCTTCACCATACCTGGTTGTCCAAATTAGGCATAATAATGTGTTAATTCCACGACTGTATATATCGGTTGATATCGGTATTGGTAATTAAAGAGTTGGACAATATCAGAATATCGGATATCGGCAAAAAGCCATTATCGGACATCTCTAATATATATATATATATATATATATATATATATATATATATATATATATATATATATATATATATATATATATATATATAGATAAGACAGACAGACAAATAGCAAAATGAGCAATATATAGAAATTTCAAAATACCCCCCCACACACACACACTTACACACACACTGCAAGACGGCAAGATACCGCATATTTTACGACCATGTACGAAGTGACGGATATTTATTTGAACGCTTTAAGCTACCGAGAGCAGGCCCCCCTTTCTTAAACTTACGCCTTGACATTATGTATTTCCCCCGCGGGATAATACGAATTTCTCTTCTGTCATCTGTTTGTGTTTTCTCCGTGTGTCTGATGTTCGGCTTTTCCGTCGGAATTGTGCCCTTATATGGGAAATTAAGGGCGTTTACCTTTGCAAATTACAGAATTAAGGGTGTTTACATATGCTTATTGGGGAAAGAAGGGCATGTTTATATGCAAGTTATGATAGACACGCACGCGCTAACCATTTGGCATTCAGCAACTTAAGAACAGCAGGTGGGAACAATTTGGGCGTTTAAGAACGCGCCATGAATTTGAATGGACTCCTCTTAGGAATTCACTTAGGAAGAAAGATAAGAGGAAAAGTTAGGAACTTATTGCTGAATGGAGCCCACTGTTTGGACTTTTTCACCGGGAAACAATACTGTATTGTAGGGATGTAACGATAAACGGTAGTAATGATGACGGCGGCAAACAAGAGACATGCGTCTTTCCTCGTTAAAAACAACATACCCCCAATCGAAACTTCTATAAACACATTACTGTCTGAGCAACTAAGATATTTAGTCCTGCACATTGTACCTACAAGCCGTGCTCTCTTGGCAAGGAATTATGATGATCGCTCTTTCCTCAGAGGAAAAGAGACGGAGGTGTTTTTATGGTGCGTTCAAGTACCACTAAACAGGGTAGGACAGACACAACGCCCGCCAGAAGTGATACATAGTTAGAATAGATTGTATTTGTTACACACTTTTCATTCATAAAGTGCTCCAGTACAACTAATATTTACAGTAAAACAATACAGGTTTAGTTATTAAAACAGATAAAACACTAAAACTAAAACACGTCACTGAAGCATAAGAAACACAAGACATGCAAAATAGTGGCTTTTCTAACAGTGTGTCTAAAGAGTGCTTTAAAGAGCTTTTTGAGCACATTATACAATACCGCGATAATAATGAAAACCGTGACAATTTTGGTCACAATAACCGTGATATGAACTTCTTTTATTGTTACATCCCTATTCTGTAGTGTTTCACACATCATTACAGTATGTCTTATACACCTGGAAGAAAGAGACATTTTACCTTTTGCAACGATTTTCTCCGGTAAAAATACAACCAACTTGAAGTGCCATCTGCAGGCTCATCATCAGGACTTCCACGCAACAGTAAGTAGGCCTAAAGTAATTGTGGGGGAGCGCAGACCTGCAGCGAAGCTGGGTGTGTCAGGATCGGCTTTGAGATTAGTGACAGGTGCGTAGATGACACAGCTGACCGCCAAATCTAGAATACAACTAGTTTGTGTCTTCAAGTGACCATTTTAGTCAAAATGCTTAATTTCAGCTAAAATAATAACACACAATAAGGTTACTGTGAAATGTGCTTATTGAAATATTCATGGTATGCAGGTCTTGTTGTGAATTTAGTTTTTGAGAAACTGCAAAAATAATAAAAGTGCCTTTAAGACAACTTCAAAGGTGCGTTTCTGTTAATCCTATATTTTAGTCGACAGAATTTAATGTAATATTAGTCGACTAAAAGATTGAGGAATTTAGTCTACTTAAACTAGACTAAAACTAAATTGATCCAGATGACTAAAATATGACTAAAACTAAAATGCATTTTCGTCAAAAGCCAACGACTAAAACTAAATTGGAAACTGCTGTCAAAATTAACACTGGGATATACTAGTTGTCCTCCGGAGAGAAAAAGAGAGGGAGACAGAAAGTAAATGAAAAAGAAAGGAACAAGAAAAAAATAAAAAGAAAAAAGAAATAAAAAACTAAAGAAAATACCAAAATATCAATTTTCTGCATAAAAAATAAAATACAACATTTCAAAAATATAAGAAAAAAAGAAAAACACAAGAAAAAGAATAAAAGAAAAATATAAAAAGAAAAAAAAATACGAGAAAAACGATAAATTAAGAAAAATAAATAAAAGTTGAGAGAAAAGAAAACAAAAAGAAGAAAAAGTGAAAAAAGAAAACATTAAGGAAAATATAAAAATAAAAGCTACAATAAAAGGAAAACAAAACATAAGGAAACAAGAACAAATATGAAAAAATGATCAAATAAATGAATTAAAACATTAAAAAAATAACACAGAAAAAAAACTTTAAAAAAAAAGTACAAAAAACAATAATAAATGTTAAGATAAAAAAAGAAAAAATTAGGTAGAAAAGTGAAAAACAAAAAGAAGAAACAAGAAAAAAAATAAGAAAAGGTAAATATTTACATATTGTTATTTAATGTAAGTGTACAACAATAGTAATGGATTTGTGACAGTACAACTCCATCAACATTCACACACTCTGTAGCAAAGTACACAGCGTACACAGTATACTTATTGAAGTGTACTGACGCAAGTATTCCATCTTAGACTTGAAGTGAATGTGATGTGTTAACAAAATAATAATCCAATTGTCCAAGTTTTGGATTTTGCATGGAAACACTGCAGCCTTCAAAAAGGTGTCGTTTTGTGTCTTCATGCGTCTTGGTTAGCAGAAGTGCTATCCTGCAGCCGTGCCATTAAAGATACATGCGGTGAAGTGAGTGAGTGTTACGTAAGACAAGATTGCTTCAAACATAGAATAAGTACGGTTGCACTGAGACCAAAGAGGAGAAGCTGCAGCAAGATGGAACAAGAAGAGCAGCACAATCTCCAGTAAAAGGAGTCAAGTGAACGAGAACACAGGACGTGCTGCCAAAAGCAGGAAGAGAGCAAAGAGAAAGTTACGTAACTTTGTCCTCAGTGGGCCTTGGCAAAACTTGACTTGGCCCGTCTTGTCTTCGCTGCGACGCAGACGTTTTCTCAGGGAGATTTAGAGTCTGGAGAGCAGCACATGCATGATGGCTGCACCTCCTCCATCTTCGCTGCACAGCGACCACACGTTGAAGCTTCTTGGACTTTGCAGCCAAAATGTTTTTCTTGATGATTTATTGTGTGAGAGCCTTGCTAAACAACACCAATAAACACGTGCTAATAAATAATAACAATGTTTGGAATGATGCTTTATAATATCTATATTCAACAATAGCAGTTGTATCTCCTGCACTGACTGGACACTTCTTTAAGTACACAATCCAAGGAGATCTAATGCAAAAATGGCATTTATAAAGGTAGTTATGTTGACTGCAACATAACTAATAATGTTTGCTATTGGGGTTGTAGTCTCCTATAAATGAGTGATCTCTTGCTGCATAAAGGCTGATTTTGCTTCTGCCAGTACTTGGCTGCATGTCAGTGGGTGACTTCATGAGAACCAACAACCACGACCATCAAAAAACTTCACCAACAGCTTTCTTGTGTCCTTTGATGACCTGCACGACTCTGCTGAGTCGTCATTCTTCATCGCAGCGAGACATTTTGGACAATTGTGTGCGTCCAACTTTGGGGAGGTAGCCCCATATTTTTGTGTCGATAAAGGCGGTCCTCCTGTTACATTTTATAGTGACGTGCACTTTCATGAATTATTGGGAGAAAAAAAAAAAAAACTAGTTATGTGTCCACGATGGAAGAATATGTATTCGCGTGCCGCTACACCGATTAAGGGCAACATCAATTGTTTTATTTTTAGGGATGTATATTATTTTTATTCAATTGATGCCTGATAGTAATAGTAAAAGAAAACAAAATTAAAAATGCTCCAAAAAGACGGGATTACCTGTGGTGTAGGTGATAAAAAAAAAAGTAAAAAAAAAAAGAAAAAGAAAACGATAAAAAGGAAAATGATTAAAAGGAAAGTAAAAGAAAGGAAAAATAAATCAAAAGAAAAGCAAAAGAAAGAAAAAGAAAAAGAAAAAGAAAAAGAAAAAGAAAAAGACAAGAAAAGTAAAAGAAAAGAAAAGAAAAAGGAAGGAAAAATAAATAACAAAAAAAAAAATATGAAAAAAACAAAAAACAAAAAATAAAAAAAAAATAAAAAAAATAAACAAAAAGAAAAAGTATGACAAAAAAAAAATCAAATAAATAAAAAAAGAACAAAAAACAAACAAAAAGAAAAGTAAAGCCAAACAACAAAAAGTCAAGATAAGAAAAAAAGAAAAAAAAGAAGTAAAATAGAAAAAATAAGAAAAAAATAAAATAAAAAGAAAGAAAAAAATAAAATAAAAAATAAAATAAAACAAAACAAGATAATAAAGATAAACAAAAGAAAAAGTAAAATAAAAAAGAAAATCAAATACATAAAAAAAGAACAAAAAATCAAAAAGAAAAGTAAGGCCAATCAACAAAAAGTCAAGATAAAAAAATAAAATAAAAAAGTAAAGCAGAAAAAATAAAAAGAAAAGAAAAGAAAAAGAAAACCAAAGAGAAAATAAGAAAAATAAATTAATAAAAGAAAAAGAAAAAAAGATAAAGAAAAATGAATAACCAATAGGAAAAGAAAAGAAAAGGCAATTATATTAGCAGCCACACCTTAAAAAAGAGGTTATTTTGTTTTTCCGTAAAACCCCCCCCGAAGTAATAAAATGTATTGTAGCGTCCAGAAGACAACACGAAAATACTAATGCTATTTTTAGTTTTTATTGCCAATTGTATGGTAACAACGGGCCCAATTCCAACAAGTATTTCCTCCTGTGCACATAAGTCCGTTTCTGTGGTTCACTCCCAGGCACACAACACTTCCTAATTCTGCGCCAACACGGTGTGTTCAAGACAATGGGAAAAATGAACATAACACACAAACATACACCTTAAAACCAGCAGGTAGTTATAGTATGAATGGATATTTTTTATTTGCGCACTACTGCCTACTGATGTGACTTGTTGGTCACAAAAAACATTCATGAAGTTTGGTTCTTTTATGAATTTATTATGGGTCTACTGAAAATGTGACCAAATCTGCTGGGTCAAAAGTATACATACACCGATGTTAATATTTGGTTACATGTCCCTTGGCACGTTTCACTGCAATAAGGCACTTTTGGGAGCCATTTACAAGCTTCTGGCAAGTTTCTGGTTGAATTTTTGACCATTCCTCTTTACAAAATTGGTGCAGTTCATATAAATTTGTTGGTTTTCTGACATGGACTTGTTTCTTCAGCATTGTCCACACGTTTAAGTCAGGACTTTGGGAAGGCCATTCTAAAACCTTAATTCTAGCCTGATTTAGCCATTTCTTTACCACTTTTGACGTGTGTTTGGAGTCATTGTCCTGTTGGAACAGCCAACCGCGCCCAAGACCCAACCTCCGGGCTGATGATTTTAAATTGTCCTGAAGAATTTGGAGGTAGTCCTTCTTTTTCATTGTCCCATTTACTCTCTGTAAAGCACCAGTTCCATTGGCAGCAAAACAGGCCCAGAGCATAATACTACCACCACCATGCTTGACGGTAGGTATGGTGTTCCTGGGATTAAAGGCCTCACCTTTTGTCCTCCAAACACATTGCTGGGTATTATGGCCAAACAGCTCAATTTTTGTTTCATCTGACCACAGAACTTTCCTCCAGAAGGTTTTATCAGGCTAGAATTAAGGTTTTAGAATGGCCTTCCCAAAGTCCGTGTGGACAATGCTGAAGAAACAAGTCCATGTCAGAAAACCAACACATTTAGCTGAACTGCACCAATTTTGTCAAGAGGAGTGGTCAAAAATTCAACCAGAAGCCTGTGGATGGCTACCAAAAGTGCCTTATTGCAGTGAAACTTGCCAAGGGACATGTAACCAAATATTAACATTGCTGTATGTATACTTTTGACCCAGCAGATTTGGTCACATTTTCAGTGACTTTGGTAAGGCCATTCTAAAACCTTAATTCTAGCCTGATTTAGCCATTCCTTTACCACTTTTGACGTGTGTTTGGAGTCATTGTCCTGTTGGAACACCCAACCTACAAGCTGATGATTTTAGGTTGTCCTAAAATTTAAAGAATCTGGAGGTAATCCTCCTTTTTCATTGTTCCATTTAAAGCACCAGTTCCATTGGCAGCAAAACTGGCCCAGAGCATAATACTACCACCACCATGCTTGACGGTAGGTAGGTGTTCCTGGGATTAAAGGCCTCACTTTTTCTCCTCCAAACATATTGCTGGGTATTGTGGCCAAACAGCTCAATTTTTAGAACGGCTGTGTCTTTCATTAAAAAATGTCAGGTTATTTTTTATACTTGGCGGGCTGCATAAAACCTGTTCGCGGGCCTGATCCGGCCCTTGGTCCGTACGTTTGACACCCTTGCTCTAAAGTCCAACACTCCTTGGTCGTACAGAATAATAATGGAAACTCATACTTCTACAGTTGCACAAAAACTTAATTGACACGTGCACGCTACAAATCAGTAATATCTTGTGTCGTTTTTGCAGCATTTATTCCAAAAAAAGGACACGGTTCACATCCCAGTAGCAACAGAATGGACTTCTAGGAATTCTGTGATCATTCTCATGTGATGAAAAGTTTGTTTTTTTGGGGTAAAATAAACACGCTATTTGACCACAAATATGGAAATGATGCACACTAGAGATGCGCGGTTTGCGGGCACAACCGTGGAGTCCGCGGATTATCCGCGGATCGGGCGGATGAAATAAAAAAAAAATCAGATTTTATCCGCGGGTCGGGTCGGGTCGGGTCGGGCGATTGAAATTTTAAAAAATTAGATTTTAAATAGATTCAGGCGGGTGGCAGTTAAACCAATTCGGAAATATATATACATAGTTAAATGTTGTTACCCACATACGAAAAACGAGCAGGCACCTGCTGCATATGCCACAACAGAAGAAAAAAAAAGAAAAGAGATGGACACTTTTACGGAGCGGAGAAGGGACGCCTCGCCGGGGTCCGGGACCGAGGCCCCTTCCCCCGAGAGGGCCCCACCGGGAGCCGTAGCTGAGGCGATCCGCGAGAAGGGCCCGACGCACGTCCAGGGTCACTACCGCGCCCACCGCACCGACACCCCGCCTCGTCCGCCTTCGCCGCGGCCGGCGTCACGCGCAGCAGGTAAGCAGCTTACCTGCCCGCCACCCCCGTGGCCGGGGGCTCGTAACATGGGTCACTCCGCGCGCTCCGCCCGCGCAGCTTACCTGCCCGCCACCCTTGTTGCCGGGGGCGCGTAACAGGGGTCACTCCGCGCGCAGTGCGCTCACGAAAGGGGTGGGGCTCACCCTGGTTGATATAGAGAGCAGGACGGTGGCCATGGAAGTCGGAACCCGCTAAGGAGTGTGTAACAACCCACTTGCCGAATCAACTAGCCCTGAAAATGGATGGCGCTGGAGCGTCGGGCCCATACCTGGCCGTCGCCGGCAGCGAGACGCGCTTGGAGGTGCGCTCAGCGCGGCTCCCATATGATTGCGCACTGGTGTGCGTCTGGGTCGTGACAGCGTGGCACGCGAAAGTCTGTGCTGCATTGGATCAGTCTCCTTTCTTTAACAGGCAAAAGCTTTATAACCTCACCATACCTGCCAACTTTTGAAATCAGAAAAACCTAGTAGCCAGGGTGCAAGGGCCGCAGGCCCCGGTAGGTCCAGGACAAAGTCCTGGTGGAGGGTTCAGGGCTTCGCCCCCCGACGCAAAATGATTATTAGCATTCAGACAGGTTAAAATGTTGCTAAAACCATCACTTTTCTATCAGTCACAGTGACTTTTCAAAACAAAAATATTACAGCAAAAATCATATGGGTTGATTGGCATGTTTATTCTGTAAGCTAACTTCAATAGTTTGAAATTATTTTGACAGTTAATGCCAGTTATTCTGTCAACCTTTCACAAGACTTCAATTTGTTAATTGAAAGTATAAACAGTATAAACACTTTTTACAGTAAACAAATGGTAAAACAGTACTAAACAATTCCATAAAAAAAAAAATTGGTGTCATTATTAACTTTCTGTCCAAGCTTGTATAATCTACTGCCTTGTTCAATTGTAAAAAATATTCTGTGCCTAAAATTCACATTTCTATCACAATTATCATACTGTAAACATGGTAAGCTAACTTCATTAAAATTAATAGTCCTGTCAATAGCATGGAATTACAATTCAAATGTAGTTTTTTTGTAAGCCTTTCAAAAGAATTCAAAATATGAAAAATTAATGAAAATTAATTTAAGCCATCAGACACTTGAAAAGTGGCACATCACATCTCTAATGTAATCATTTGAACTTTTCAACAGAAATAGCACTGCAAAAATATTAAGGACATTCTTCTGTATTTTGGTAGTTATGCTGTCAACATTTAACAAGATTTCTTCAACTTGGACTTGAAAGCATAAATAGTATAAACACTTTTAACAGTATGTCGTGCTGTGAAATACAGCCGACAGGATTGCGCACCAAAGACGAAGCAAGGCCAAAGTGCATGCATGGTGCAGGAGAACAAAGGACTTCTTTCATTTAAGGTTTGTGATAAACCATCAAACTCATTCGTTAAAAGGACTCTATAGTAATATAAAGCGAATTTTTCTGGACATTATCATGCAAGAAAAGTTTATTTTTGGGACCGCGATCACCGCGTAATGATTTTTAAAGGTTGCATTACAAACATTTAACTGTCCCATGTGATCAGCCAGTGCGATTGGAAGTCCATGCTCAATTATTGCCTCCGTAAATAAAACTTCGGCATTTATCACATCCAAAGAATCTGTTTGGGCGACGAAAAACGTTGAAAGTTTTCCACTTGTATCGCTAGCAACGGCATTAGACTTGTGTTTTTTTGTCCCAACGTGGTCTTTTACATCGCTAATTCCTCCGTGTCCGATCGAAAAATCTTGTCTGCACAAGGTGCAATTCGCGTAGTTTTCACCTTTTTTTTTTTTTAATTAATGAAAAACCGTATTTTTTATCACTGCAACCGTAACCCGGAATAGGTTGATGAAAACCGTACGAATTACGGGAAAACCGGAGTAGTTGGCAGGTATGCCTCACTAATGCCTTGCATCGTCTATATTAGATATATAACAACGGGCGGTTGCGGGCGGATGGCGGGCGGGTGCAGTTCTGATCAAACGTTACATCGGGTGGATGGCGGATGGTTGACGACTTTCTGACGCGGTTGCGGATGAAATAAATTGCCTATCCGCGCATCTCTAATGCACACGCATGCTCGGAACAAGACGAGGTCTCACTCATTCTGTTCTTTGCCTGCTTGTGATCTCTTCCTCACATGCATGCAATTCAGCTCACTCAGGAGCCAAAAGCATGAACATCTCTCACAAAGCTCATTTCATCAACATATACAAACAAAAGAAAAACGAAAACAACTTCCTGCCTCCTGGTAAATGTCACCTGAGAGTCAGTCCAGGTCTTCCTCTTCTCACATACTGGAGGATTCCAACGTTCCCGCTGTGATCCTCCGTCCGTGGGGCTGCTGGCGTGGGAGCGTGCCTGCTGAGGGGTCCATCTGTGAGGTCCACGCTGTGGCGCCGGGACCATGCACCTGTGGATCTAAACCACGTGGTGGGGATAGTATCGCTGATACTGATACCGATTTTGATTTGAAATGTCAAGATCACTGATTAACTTTGTGCATTTCTAGTTAGCTGATTATGATTATGAGAACATAGTGCAATTATTTCATGCAAAAAACATTTATGTATTCATTACTGAATACAACAATCTAAAACAATGCAATAGTACATACGTAAAAAGATTAATCCCTTATTACGTTCAACTACACACAAAAGTCACTATAAGTGATGGCAATATGGTTTAAAATATACATATAATAAATATATGTGACAATATTATTATAGGCTCCAGGGCCCCCCGCGACCCCGAAGGGATTAAGCGGTAAAAAATGGATGGATGGATGGATGGACGTGAGGGGTGGAAGGAGACGACACCACAAGGAAGTTCAGGTTACCTGGTTTATTGTAACCTTTGATGAGTGTGTGGGAGGTGTATGCCACTCTGTGTTTGTTGCAGGACTATGTGGGATTTTAACCATGTAAATATTACCAGACGATGTTGTAAGTGCGTGTTGGATGAATTCTTCAGCAGTTCAAAAGGGCGAGGCAAAAAGGATGTCCGTAAGCAGGCAGGTGGTCGAGGGCTGGAGAGAAGCGACAAGGTCCGTGTCCAAGCGGGGGTCGAGCATCGAGGGAGGCAGTCCAAAGTCCGGAGGGAGGTCGAGGCACAGAGCTCGAGCACATGGAACAAGACGGGTACTGCGGGAGAAACAAGGAACATGAGACGAGGGAACAAGGAGGACGAGGAGAGAGATAGCGAGGACAACAGGAGGGAAGCCAGAGACTTAATGCTTACTGCAATGAGTTAACAACGTTCCGGTGTATGCTCCAAGGGTCGACTGGTCTTTATGCTGCCGTTAGATTATTGCCAGGTGCGCTGATTGCCGATTGTCTGCAGCTGCGTTGTTGCGTGTCCGTGAAGCCCCCGGTGTGTGCGGCATACTGCCAGCCTGAGTGCTGGAAGAACTCGCCGCTGGAGAATTGCGGGTTCGAGACCGCGCCGTGACAAATATCACTTAATATCTAAATCATTGCCTTATTCCATTTTATTACATTTATACTAAAGTAAACAGTGCGAAATAACTAAACAAAAGCAAAGCAAAGGTTATTTTGCCTGAATTTGTAAACAATAACAACAACGACCAAAAAAGGTTTTGTGATAGTATAAAATATAAATTTAATCACTGTGGTTTTGACCATCCATATACTGATACTATACAGCAATTGGTGTCATTACTGTAGATATGTGTATCCATCCGCCCACCCCTGTTTACATCTAAGAGTTCCAACTTAGCAGTTAGCAATGCTTTATTTGTATCCTCCTACCGTGTGTAGTGTAGCATATTTATCTATCCCTTGTCCTTTAGTCCTCCAGTAATATAGTTAGCTACTACTTACTTAATTAACATACACTATATTGCCAAAAGTATTTGGCCACCTGCCTTGACTCACATACGAACTTGAAGTGCCATCCCATTCCTAACCCATAGGGTTCAATATGATGTCGGTCCACCTTTTGCAGCTATTACAGCTTCAACTCTTCTGGGAAGGCTGTCCACAAGGTTGCGGAGTGTTTTTATAGGAATTTTCCACCATTCTTCCAAAAGCGCATTGGTGAGGTTACACACTGATGTTGGCTGAGAAGGCCTGGCTCTCAGTCTCTGTTCTAATTCATCCCAAAGGTGTTCTATCGGGTTCAGGTCAGGACTCTGTGCAGGCCAGTCAAGTTCATCCACACCAGACTCTGTCATCCATGTCTTTATGGACCTTGCTTTGTGCACTGGTGCACAGTCATGTTGGAAGAAGAAGGGGCCCGCTCCAAACTGTTCCCACAAGGTTGGGAGCATGGAATTGTCCAAAATGTTTTGGTATCCTGGAGCATTCAAAGTTCCTTTCACTAGAACTAAGGGGCCAAGCCCAACTCCTGAAAAACAACCCCACACCATAATTCCTCCTCCACCAAATTTCACATTCGGCACAATGCAGTCCAAAATGTACCGTTCTCCTGGCAACCTCCAAACCCAGACTCGTCCATCAGATTGCCAGATGGAAAAGCGTGATTCATCACTCCAGAGAAGGCGTCTCCACTGCTCTGGAGTCCAGTGGCGACGTGCTTTACACCACTGCATCCCACGCTTTGCATTGGACTTGGTGATGTATGGCTTAGATGCAGCTGCTCGGCCATCGAAACCCATTCCATGAAGCTCTCTGCGTACTGTACGTGGGCTAATTGGAAAGTCACATCAAGTTTGGAGTTCTGTAGCAACTGACTGTGCAGAAAGTCGGCGACCTCTTTGTATTATGCGCTTCAGCATCTGCTGACCCCTCTCTGTCAGTTTACGTGGCCTACCACTTCGTGGCTGAGTTGCTGTTGTTCCCAAACTCTTCCATTTTCTTATAATAAAGCCGACGGTTGACTTTGGAATATTTAGGAGCGAGGACATTTCATGACTGGATTTGTTACACAGGTGGCATCCTATGACAGTTCCACGCTGGAAATCAATGAGCTCACCGAGTTTGTAGAAACAGTCTCCATGCCTAAGTGCTTGATTTTATACACCTGTGGCCGAGCCAAGTGATTAGAACACCTGATTCTCATCATTTGGATGGGAGGCCAAATACTTTTGGCAATATAGTGTAGTTTGTTTGTTCGTTCGCTTGTCGCTGTCAAATCTGCAACATCTAGAATGTGTCATCAACATGTATTATCACGATATGACTACCGTATCAAAAGCTCTATCGTTTGCCAATTTGATATCATTTCTTGTATATCGCCAAAATTGCGCAACCCTAGTCACTATTACAAATGGGAAAAAAAAGCAACCATGTAACAAATATGAATATTAAAATGTAAACAAAACCACAAAAAAAACTACCATTACACACAGATATTTGTGAAAAATAACGTCAGTAGAGCAGGGATGGAAGCGGCAAAGAGTGCCTGAGTGAGCAGAAAGAGTGAGAGAGGTGCGTTGTTTGCACTGACAGACTGGTATCGATCCAATACCGATACCCATCTTGGTATCGATACACCGAGCACTAAAGGCCAGGAAAGACCAATTTAGGGTCATGTGCACCCCATGAATGCTAACACAGTTAAAGGAAACGGCAGGTTGTCTTCTTCGAATGGTTTTATTACAATCTTTGCAAGCTGGGTTAAGTTTGCTGTGGTCTGGAACACCATATTATTAGATAGATTTATTGGTCCCCGTGGGGAAATTCATTTTCACTGCCGTACATTTAAACAATAGACCAGTGACGTGCGGTGAGGTTGATGGCTGGTGAGGCACTGACTTCATCACAGTCAGATTTACAAACATATGAACCCTAAAGAGTATCTTATTCATCATTTGATTGGCAGCAGTTAACGGGTTATGTTTAAAAGCTCATACCAGCATTCTTCCCTGCTTGGCACTCAGCATCAAGGGTTGGAATTGGGGGCTAAATCACCAAAAAATATTCCTGGGCGCGGTGCCGCTGCTGCCCACTGCTCCCCTCACCTCCCAGGGGGTGAACAAGGGGATGGGTCAAATGCAGAGGACACATCTCATCACACCTAGTGTGTGTGTGACAATCATTGGTACTTTAACTTAACTTTAACTTTACACATGCAAACTGTAGCACACAAAAAAGCATATTTAATTAAAAAAACGTTATTATAGTCTTACCTTTACTTACAAGTGCGGGAACAGTGGTGTTCGTGTTGGAGGAGTTGTAGGAGTTGTGAATGAATGAAATATGAAATCCATGCTGCAGTCTGCAGGTGTACCTAATGTTGTGTCCCTGTAGTCGTTCACGGCTCCTCCGGCGCGAGCATTGTTGTTTTTGCACTTGTTGGCTTCTTGTTAAGTGACTTTTTTTTGGGTGGATTCGGTCTGGTCGTGGAGGGTTTGGGTGTGGGCTTTGGTTGGTGTGGCGCTCCCGTCGGGGGGTGCATTCTGCGGCGGGGGTGCATTAACCGGCACCAGGAGGCGGGATTACTGCGAGCCTCACACAGTGCGTCTTCGCGGCAGTTTTATGATTGCTCAGCACAAGAAATACGTTACACACATACAGTTGTTGACAAAATACACTGTACATTATATACCTCAGCTAACTATACTATGGAAATGTATAATATAATTCATATAGCAATACGGTCTCACTGCACAGCAGGCCAGCAGTTAGCCGAGTCCGCAATCCATGTTGAGGCACAACTGAGTGACGTGCCTCAACTGGCACGGTCTCTTCTCAGTATTTGAACGGCAAATGTGAAATTCAGCGATTTTGAATAAAAATAATCTAAAACTGGTGAAGTTAAATGGAAAATAACTTTATAGTATAATCACTGGATACATATAACAATTTAATTTTTTTTTTTTCTTTTTACATTTTTTTTCTTTCCATGATGGTGGCCGCACGTCACTGCAATAGACATTACACATCACAAATACATCATACATGACAAACACATTTATGGGCTTGTCAGACAGGTCGGCCGGGCCTGCTGTTAAGGGCAGGGATCAGGCTTTTCCTGAAGCGGGCCCTCCGGAATTTGATGGTTCTGTACCTGCGCCCTGATGGTAGTGGGATATGATGTATTGGTGTAGTGGGTGAGTGATATCCTGGACTATTGTGTTTGCCAGTCGAGTGATGGACCTGTGGTTTAAATCTGAAATGTTGGGTGTGGGTAGGCCGATGATTTTAGCTGCTATGTTTGTAATGCGTGTGAGTTGGTTACAGAAAGTATGGTGAAAAAACATGTGGAACAGTACATAATGATGGGTTGAACAATGCTTTGGTAAAGTAATAATAGGAGATGAGGTGCAACGTATAGTCCTTTAAGTTTTCGGATGGCTGACAGTCTTTGTTGACTTCTTATTTGAATGTCCGTGGTATGAGTGTATGGTCCAAGGTTACGCCCAGGTATACAACATGGCACACAAACAACTATCAGAAATGCAGCCCATATTACATACAGATAATGTGGCATGAGACATGCAAATATAAATTAAATACACAGAGGACATAAGTAAAGGAAATTAAAAGAGCTCAAATATACCTACAAATGATGCATAATGATGCAATATGCACATACGGCTAGCCTAAATAGCATGTTAGCATTGATTCGCTTCCAGTCATGGATTCACCAAATATGCCTGATAAGCACTACAGCAAGTCAATAAAATCAACAAAGCTCACCTTTTGTGCATTCACGCACAGCATAAAACGTTTAGTGGAAAAAATGAGACAAAGAAGGAGCGGCATAAAACACGTCTTTCTGCGGCAGCGTCGGAGAAAGTTGTACATGTAAACAAACTACGGCGAGTTCAAGGATCGCTGAAATTAGTAGGACAAAACAGTGCTCGCCAAATACGCTCATCAGTGATGCATGTATATCATAAACAATGGGATTTCTTACAATTAGGAAGGTTTGTGTCATGTTTTTCCTCCTACAGAAAATATATTTAAACAAAAAATATATTTTTTTCTTCACTTTTTTCCATTTTCACACATCTCTGAAAGGGAGCCACTAGGGCGGCGCTATAGAGCCGCGGGTTGCTGACCCCCGGTCTAGTGTGTACACAGTGGACTTACTCTCGTTTCTGAGTGTGTTATGTTGACAGTGTAGTACTGACCTAATACTGTCATTATACACTTATTTTAAAATAACAATATTGCAATATTTACGTGATCTACAAAAGGAGAATAGGTGTAATTGTGATGTCATACTACTACTACTAGGTACTTACATACAATCAAATCTGCAGCCTTTGTTCCATTAGCATGCTAGCCAGTTAGCGTGGTTCAGCTACATTTACCCCCTTGTGTGATGATTACGAAGGATCTACAAGCAGCACGTTAGTCATTCCCCTCCCGTGACGAGTCGGCGGCCTCAGGCGCCTTGACAGCTCGTCACTTTGATTGACAGCTCCGAGGTCAAGAGCCCGATCCACATTCGTCAGCGGCGGCGGCAAATTGTGTCTTTCAGCGGGAAACCCTGTCCTGGCGAATGAAAGCTACCGCACGCCTGATAACATTGTGCACGTCTCATTTAACAGGCAAATTGGCCTTTAAAGGAGCGGAAACAAAGATGTTTAAGTTGGTTTAATGAGACGTCACTGCTTTAATTCCTTTTTTTTCTTTCTTTTTTTTTTTTTTTGAAAGAACCTTTGGGTGAAACTCAAAGTCAGCCTGCTTTACCTTCACCAAAGCAAAAGTACATGTTACAACCAAAAGTTAACTTTTTATTTTTGCTTCGTGCCACTTCTGGAACTTGCAGGTCTCACAAGTATGAACAGAAACATCCTAGGAAATATAATTTCAATAAAAACCAGATGAGGCAATTCCTGAAGGAATTGCGTGTGAATGCTCCAATGCTGAAGTTGAACTGAAATCCTGTAATTTTTTTTTAGAATTGTTGAAGGAGAGCACCCAATTTTGTAACACGCTGAATATTTTGGAGTTGGAACAATTTGAATCCGATGAAAATTGTGGGAGTTGTGGAACTTTGAAGAATGTCCCATTGATTTAAATGGGAATTTCCTCAAAATTTGGGGATTTCTGGAAAAGCGGGAATTTTTTTAGAAAATGGTAAAAAAAAACTTGAATGGTCTGAATGAGTTGAAATGGTTGGTGTTGGAATTTTTCAAATCGGTCGAGAAATGTTGAAGTAGTAACAATGTTGAATTGAGAAACGGTATTACGGAATTCCTGGAATTTCGGGAAAACCTGGAATTTTTCCAGTTCAAAAAACAACTTAATTTTTTGTCCTGATTAAGAGGAATGTTTTGACGGTGGAACGGTTGAAGTGGGTTGAAAAATGTGGGAGGAGTAATACAGGGTGGAAATAGGGCATTGGAAAACCAGGAATTCTGGAAAATCCTGGAATTTTTTTTAACTTGGAAAAAGAGTAGTTTGAATTTCCAAGATGGCGGAATGTGTCGAAGGTGGTATGGTTTGAATAGGTTGAAAAATGTGGAAATGGTGAAAGTTTGAAACATTTGAATGGGACGTTTTGAATGGGAAAAATGTCCCGGAAAACATGGAATTCTGGGAAATCTGGGAATTTTTGGAATTTGTCAAGGGAAAGCCCGCAATTTCCCGAATAGGCTGAACAGTTTGAAATTGGAACCGTTTGAATCGGGTGCAAAATGTGGAAGGTAGAGCGCGCCAAAATCTGGAGAAGAATAATAATAATAAGTTGAATAAATAGATGAATTTTGGTGTAGAAAACCATATGAGTGAATGCTTTGGAGCATTCACACAATTATTCAATTATAGTACTTTTAGATGTACTTTGCAGTTTGTATTTTGAAGTTGGAACAGTTTGAATCAGATGACAAATGTGGGAGTTGCGGACCTTTGAAGAATGTCCCATTGATTTAAATGGGAATTTCCCAAAAATTTGGGAATTTTTGGAAAAGTGGGAATTTTTTTTAGAAAATGGTAAAAAAAACTTGAATGGTCTGAATGAGTTGAAATGGTTTGGTGTTAAAATTGTTCAGATCGGTCGAGAAAAGTTTAAGTAGTAACATGTTGAATTGAGAAATGGTATTACGGAATTCCTGGAATTTCAGGAAAACCGGGAATTTTTTCCATTCAAAAAACAACTTTGTTTTTTGTCCTGATTAAGAGGAATGTTTTGACGGTTGAAGTGGGTTGAGAAATGTGGGAGGAGTAGTCGCCAGAATAAAGGGTGGAAATAGGGCTTTGGAAAACCAAGAATTCTGGAAAATCCTGGAATTTTTTTGAACTTGGAAAAAAATGAGTTTGATTTTCCAAGATGGCGGAATGTGTCATAGGTGGAATGGTTTGAATAGGTTGAAAAATGTGGAAATGGTGAAAGTTTGAAAAATGGCCAATTCGTTTTGAATGGGCAAAATGTCCCGGAAAACCTGGAATTCTGGGAAATTTGGGAATTTGTCAAGGGAAAGCCCGCGATTCCTGAATAGGCTGAACAGTTTGAAGTTGGAACCGTTTGAATCGGGTGCAAAATGTGGAAGGTAGAGCGCGCCAAAATCTGGAGAATAATAATAATAATAAGTTGAATAAATAGATGAATTTTGGTGTAGAAACCCATATGTGTGAATGCTTTGGAGCATTCACAAAACTATTAAATTATAGTACTTTTAGATGTAATTTATTACATTTAATTGAATATGAAATTTGAAGTTGGAACGGTTTGAATCGGGTGAAAAACGTGGAAGGTAGAGCGCGCCGAAATCTGGAGAAGAAGAATAAGTTGAATAAATAGATGAATTTTGGTGTAGAAAACAATATGTGTGAATGCTTTGAAGCATTCACGCAATTATTAAATTATAATACTTTTAGATGTACTTTATTACATTCAATTGAATATGAATGAATGCCCTAAAAAGGTTTAATAAACAAACTTTAGAATAAAATGTTTGGCGTAATTGTAGTGATATAAGCAATATTCCGTCATGCCTTGCCGTAGTGCAGGTAAATCCCGGGATAAGCCAGGGAACAAACCAGATGAGTATTTTATGATTACGACATTCCCTATGTTGCGCCACAATAAAATGTCACAGATTTATTTTTCACATGGCTGACTTCCAGCTGGCGTTATTAGCGCCGCTGTTGGCAAGGGCTCGTCCTCCTTGCGTTTCCCGCTCACCTCCCGAGCCGATGGAGAAAGGAGATAAAAAGTAAGAAAATAAATCAGTGCAGGAGCTGACACGTCTCGACTGCTTGGAGAACATTTGACTTAGTTCAACCGATCATCTCGACGTCTTTTTGGCCCGTTTGAATCTCTGTTACATTCACCGCTTAATACCAAAACTTATGTTTGTACTACGTTGTTTTATAGTATCAATAAATGTATTTTATATCCAAAAAATTGACATGAAGTTGAATTCCAAATTTTGTTTAACAGCCTGTTTTGATATTTGATATTGCTTATTCATTGTAAATCTTATCGATCTTTGTTGTTGTTTTTATCCAATTGATTTTATTGTTTTGATTTTGTACGGTGTCCTTGAGTGCCCAGAGAGGCGCCTTATAAGTGAAATGTATTATTATTATTATTGTCAGGTTCAAACACTGATGACATCTATTAAACAAGACAAGAAGCAAGGAATTACAAAGAGACATAATTAAATTTGGCTCAATTGAGGAGAGACGTCTGGACTGTACTCTTTACAGTCTCTCCACGCTCTGGCGAAAGATTGTATTTGGACTTTCCCTGCTTACATGGCAACAGCTGTTTCTAAGGGACGGGGGTCGTAAACAGCCATCGCCTTTGATTACAACAGTTCAAAGAAAAGGTCGTAAAAACAGTTCACAGAAAAGGTCCCTGGAAGGGACTGGGGTCCTAGTTCTCGGGTCAAGACAATATCTTTCTGTTGATTACAATACATGAAAGAAACAGAACACCTTCATGTTGCTTCCCATCCTACACAGTGGAGTTTTACAAGCCTTCTTCTTGGTAGATCAAAGACCGCTTTTGTCTGCTCGCCGGGATGTCATTGAAACACAAAGTTTTGTGATAACTTAGATACAATTATTCTAACAATTATTATTATTTAAGGTCACTAAAAATGTAATTTTTGGAAAAAACTTCTGGTTGCCGACATAATTATTCTCTCAAATCTCTTTTTTTTGTATTTGTGTGTATTAAGAAATGTGTCAATGTTTGCATCATAAACCTCCTCCATGAGCAGGTCCACTTTAAAATGTGGTGGTATGGAGGGGCCACATGATTACTGCTGATGTTGTGCTCTGCAGGTGCTGGTTTGTTCTACTGCAATGGATACAATTAGACTTTGTTTCTGATAAACTTTTGTGCAGCGGTGAGTCAACATGTCCTTTGTAATAGTTTTAGTTAGTTTTAGCAGTGCCCATTCAAAAGCTCATAGTTATAATTGCTAATTTAGCTTTGCTTCAAATGGCGTCATTGTTTGTGTTTGAGTTTATTTTTATTTTGAACATGCAAGCATACAGCATGATACATCACAATTTCCAGTTTCTCTATTCAACATGTTCGAAAAGGAGTAGGATGAATCAGAGCTTATTTAATCCTACCCCTTTTCTATTATATTTAGTCCCCCCTCCACCATCAAAGTTTAGCTGACGTCACAGACATGCTCAGTAAGGATAATTTCGACCCGAATTTTGGAAGGACTGTTTACATGCGCTCCAATCCAAATTAATATTGGCATAAACCACGCGTCTCGATCGGAATAAAACTCTGATCCGTTCAAACACTGATGACATCTATTAAACAGACAAAGAAGCAAGGAATTAAACAGAGACAGAATTACATTTGTCTCAATGAGGAGAAACTCGCAGACCTGTACCCTTGCACAGTGTCCCCACGCTCTGACGAAAGATTGTACGCCTCCTCTTTTATTTGGACTTTCCCTGATTACATGGCAACAGCTGTTTCTAAAGGAAGGGGGTCGTAAACAGCCGCTGCCTTTGGTCACAAAACAGTTAAACGAAAAGGTGCCTGGAGGGGAGTCAGGTCCTGCTTCCTCTCCGCTTTGTAGATCTCGGATCAAGACAAAATCTTCCTGTGGATTACAATACATCAAAGAAACCGACACCCTCATGTTGCTTCCCATCCTACACAGTAGAGTTTTACAAGCTGTTTGATTGGTAAGATTGCCGGGAACTCATTGAAACACAAAGTTTTGTGATAACTTAAGATACAATTAATCTGACAATCGGGTCAGAATATTACGAATGGCGTGTTTACTTGAAGCATTTTTATTCTGGTTAGAGTTTTAATCCGATTATTTGTGTCCATGTGCACATAGCTAATGTTAATATTTCTGGGCCTTTTAGTGGAGACAAGTGTGTTTTTAAAAATATTTATGAACATGTGGATGTAAGCTTAGTAGTTATCATCAGTCATCGTCATCATGATAGTCAACAAAAACCTTCTCTAATGTGTAAGCGTGTAACGTTGGAGCCATATATTCCTGAATTTCAAGTATATCCATCTGTCCCCGTTAGGGATTGGATTTGATCAACTGTTTCCGGTTCTGATTCCACTTTCAATTTTGCTTCGATTTGGTTCCTTAACGGTTCTCTTATCGATTATTATTTGTAAAAAAGAGGGGGGAAAAAAATGTTGATTAACATCAATCAATCTTGTTTAGTTTAGAGCAGTGGTTCTTAACCTTGTTGGAGGTACCGAATCCCATCAGTTTCATATGCGCATTCACCGAACCCGAACCGTAATCATAAAATGATGTTGTTATATTAAAGGGGAACATTATCACCAGACCTATGTAAGCGTCAATATATACCTTGATGTTGCAGAAAAAAGACCATATATTTTTTTAACCGATTTCCGAACTCTAAATGGGTGAATTTTGGCGAATTAAACGCCTTTCTATTATTCGCTCTCGGAGCGATGACGTCACAACGTGACGTCACATCGGGAAGCAATCTGCCATTTTCTCCCTTTCGTCGGTGTGTTGTCGGAGGGTGTAACAACACGAACAGGGACGAATACAAGTTGCACCAGTGGCCCAAAGATGCGAAAGTGGCAAGAAGTTGGACGAAATTTGTTCAAAATACGAGGCTGTGGGGAAAGCCGACGAAATGGTCAGTCGTTTGTTCCGCACACTTTACCGACGAAAGCTATGCTACGACAGAGATGGCAAGAATGTGTGGATATCCTGCGACACTCAAAGCAGATGCTGACATCAACTCCAAAACTGGACAGATCAGCTTTCAGGAAAAGAGAGCGGATGAGGGTATGTCTACAGAATATATTAATTGATGAAAACTTTATTCATTACTCGCGGTTTTACGTAAATTATTATACATAAACTGTGTTTACCAATAATTTAGCTTAAAAACATTTATTTTTTTCAATCATTCGAGTACTTTGTTGCCAAATGTATTTCATATGCTGTAAACCTAGTTCATAGTTGTTAGTTTCCTTTAATGCCAAACAAACACATACCAATCGTTGGTTAGAAGGCGATCACCGAATTCGTCCTCGCTTTCTCTCGTGTCGCTGGCTGTCGTGTCGTTTTCGTCGTTTCGCTTGCATACGGTTCAAACCGATATGGCTCAATAGCTTCAGTTTCTTCTTCAATTTCGTTTTCGCTACCTGCCTCCACACTACAACCATCCGTTTCAATACATACGTAATCTGTTGAATCGCTTAAACCGCTGAAATCCGAGTCTGAATCCGAGCTAATGTCACTATACCTTGCTGTTCTACCCGCCATGTTTGTTTGTGTGTGACGTCACAGGAAAATGGACGGGTGTATATAACGATGGTTAAAATCAGGCACTTTGAAGCTTTTTTTAGGGATATTGCGTGATGGGCAAAATTTAGAAAAAAACTTCGAAAAATAAAATAAGCCACTGGGAACTGATTTTTAATGGTTTTAACCCTTCTGAAATTGTGATAATGTTCCCCTTTAAAGAAATACTAATAAAGATATATTTTACAAACGGAAAGTTTCAGGAATGTACACATAATCCCATGTTTACATCTCATTGTGCAACATGTGAATGTTTTAGTGGGAACTAAATGCGATATCTGAAAGGGATACACATTATTTCCAAAGCAGGACATATAATACTAGTACACAGCTCATGAAAAACAATATGTTATAGTCGTTGTAAGTGGGCCAAAACACTTATATTAGTAAATAATCTCATGGAAATGACTGCTGTCATTTGATTATAATAATAAAACATTGAACTTGTTATTTAGTCAGGTTTGGGACAGGTGTGCTGCAGGTGTGACCACAGTGCATGTGCACGTCTGACGTCGCTCACATGGGCTCCACATGAATGCTCAAGGAGTTTTTGCGTTTGCTCACACATATAGAAAATTAAAGGGAACATTGTTTGGGGGTATCCATAATACGCCGACAGAGAGAAGTTTTTGTTTACACGATGAGTCGGGCGTGTCTTGACCTCCGCGGCGGAGGCTCTGCCGAACCCCTGAGGCCGACTCACCGAACCCCTGGGGTTCGATCGAACCCAGGTTAAGAACCACTGGTTTAGAGGTACCATGACCTTACAGAGCCATCAGTGAGGTCTCAAGAGGCACTCAGAAAAAAACTTTTTTGAAATTATACAACAAATAAATATTCTTCTGTAGAATTGAACAAAATAGAAATTACAGAAGACTGTTCCATTTAGTAACATGTGATATTAACTCGTTAAATGCAGAATGAGATATTTAAAGTCTTTGTTTATTATAATTGAGATGACAATTGCTTACTGCTTATTAAAACCTTGAATTGAAAATGTCAGAAAATGTGGGGTTTCAAAAACTGTAAGCCAAGATCATCAAAATGATAACATTGACATATCTCACTGTGCACGTAGTTAATATCACTTATAAGTTTCACATTTGAAGTTAATTGCAGGCATGAATGGACTTGTGCACACAATTTTTTGGCGTTTCACCTGTATAATATAATGACTGAGTGAACATCTGGTGGGAGGAAAACATGCAACTCTGACTAAAACTGAACATTCACCTACCGGAAAAAAGGGAGTGTCGACTGTGGCAAATCGGTGCAAGCCTTTGACCACAGACTTAGTCACTGCGCGGCGACATTCGTCTAGCAGCGGACTTGAACTGGAGTGAGTACTGCCCGCCTCGGAGCCGGTCAGAATCTGTCTCTCGCCATTCTCATTTCAATTCAACTTCTGGAACACAAGGAGAAGTCATTTGATGAGAAACAAATAAATACAGGAGATGGGTGAAGGAGGACATGGAATCTACGAAGTGAGGGGCCAACACCATCAACAGGGATGAGAGGGAATACATGCTTCCGCACACCTGGGATGCTGTCCTTCATCGGCAACGCCAGGGTGAAGGACAGATACTGTATGGGCGGGTGGGGGAACTTTATTTAGCAGGAAACTCTACTCTTGAAATGTTGGTTATTGCAGTGGTCCCCAACCTTTTTGTAGCTGCGGACCGGTCAAAACTTGAAAATTTGTCCCGCGGACAATCATGTGTGCTTACGGACTGTATCCCTGCAGACTGTATTGATATACATTGATATATAGTGTATATATTGTGTTTTTATGTTGATTTAATAAAAAAAAACAAAAAAAACCCATTTATTTATTTTTTCCTTGTGCGGCCCGGTACCGGTCCGCGGCCCGGTGGTTGGGGACCACTGGGTTACTGTACATTAATTGAAAATGTTTCCACTTGTTAATTCCCCCTAAAGTGTTGGTTGCACTTCATTCAAATAAGATGTGAATGCACGGTGGTACAGGGGTTAGTGCATGTGCCTCACAATACGAAGGTCCTGAGTGGAGATGTTTGATAATATCGGCCTGCCGATATTATCGGCCGATAAATGCGTTAAAATGTAATATCGGAAATGATCGGTATCAGTTTTTTTTATTATCGGTATCGTTTTTTTATTTTTTATTAAATCAACATATAAAACACAAGATACACTTACAATTAGTGCACCAACCCAAAAAACCTTCCTCCCCCATTTACACTCATTCACACAAAAGGGTTGTTTCTTTCTGTTATTAATATTCTGGTTCCTACATTATATATCAATATATATCAATACAGTCTGCAAGGGATACAGTCCGTAAGCACACATGATTGTGCGTGCTGCTGGTCCACTAATAGTACTAACCTTTAACAGTTAATTTTACTCATTTTCATTAATTACTAGTTTCTATGTAATGGTTTTTATATTGTTTTACTTTCTTTTTTATTCAAGAAAATGTTTTTAATTTATTTATCTTATTTTAATTTATTGATTTTTTTTAAAAGTACCTTATCTTCACCATACCTGGTTGTCCAAATTAGGCATAATAATGTGTTAATTCCACGACTGTATATATCGGTTGATATCGGTATCGGTAATTAAAGAGTTGGACAATATCGGAATATCGGATATCGATAAAAAGCCATTATTGGACATCCCTAGTCCTGAGTAGTCCTGAGTTCAATCCCGGGCTCGGGGTCTTTCTGTGTGGAGTTTGCATGTCCTCCCCTTGACTGCGTGGGTTCCCTCCGGGTACTCCGGCTTCCTCCCACCTCCAGAGACATGCACCTGGGGATAGGTTGTTTGATTGGCAACACTAAATTGGCCCTAATGTGTGAATGTGAGTGTGAATGTTGTCTGTCTATCTGTGTTGGCCCTGTGATGAGGTGGCGACTTGTCCAGGGTGTACCCCGCCTTCCGCCCGAATGCAGCTGAGATAGGCTCCAGCAACCCCCGCGACCCCAAAAAGGGACAAGCGGTAGAAAATGGATGGATGAATGCATTGGCCATTAGTTGTTTACTTGCTTGTTTGTATCCATAATTCATGTATACATAATTCTCTTACAATAAATAACAGAACTATAGGAAATTCCACCTGCAGTGTCCAATATACAATATTTATTTCACAGTCACATTGGTTAATATTGTTTTTCTTTTGCCAAAAGTAACTGAATTGATTTCAACCAACTGAATTGTTTTGGAGCATATCGTTAAAAAACAACAACAATTATGTCATCCCTGAATCGTAATGAGACAAATCATGTCCACGCTCGTCACTGTTGTGTGTGTGTGTGTGTGTGTGTGTGTGTGTGTGTGTGTGTGTGTGTGTATGTGTGTGTGTTAAATGTGTGTGTGTCAGTGAGTGTAAAGAAGAAAAAAAAAACAGGTCATTTGGATGGTGTGAAAAAAAAGATCAAGTTGTCACCTTAGGCTTTGAGCACTGATACAACTCAGACAAGCTAATTCATGCACACAGTGCTGCTGCAGGCCCTTTTGCTGGTGCTGTCATCACTTTGTGTGATTGTGTGTGTATGTGTGTGTGTGTGTGTGTGTGTGTGTGAGAACTCAGCTCCTCGCACGTTGTGTTTATGAGGTGATAAAAGCAGCAGGGGACACGTTTTCTTTCGCTTTTTGTTCAACTGGAAGGAGCTCAACTTTCTCACCTACAAGAGTTGAAGTCAAAGAGTCAAAGTCGGACTGCAGGTAGTCATTCAAAGCTTGTCCACAATTGGCATGGCGAGCATGAATCAAAGCCTGAACAATGCGGAGCAGCTCTCAATTAAGACAAGCCCAAATGCACCCAGTAGGAGGGTTGGGTATCATTTAAATAGTATCCGATACCTGTGCCGAATCGGTACTTTTGATACTGTGCCGGTCCTTAGACGGTGCCCAAACTTGTGCCCTACATGAGGAAAACAAACATCTGACGGATTTTATCCAAAGGCAATATCTTTGTATTAATTTTTGTACATGCACGTTGAACAGAATAGTAAGGATGTGCCGATCAGTACCAGCTGTTTTCTGTGACCGACCAATGCTGAGTATTGCCTTTCAATGCCGATCCGCTCTGGGTGATATTGTATTTATGGCTGACAGAGCGTGTGTCTACATACACAGTGTGGAGCCGCTCACTTAACCCTTGTGTAACGTTCATATTGTTGTTACTCAGCCAGCGTTTGTAAGTCTGATGGACCCGTTGCATTTTGTGGCCTTTAATGCCTCACAATCAAACACTTTTATGTTAAAATACTGAATGGATGTTTACCTTATCCCAATAAACATCTGTTCAGTGTTTTAACATAAAAGTGTTTGATTGTGAGGCAATAAAAGCCACAAAATGCAACGGGTCCATCAGACCCACAAACGCTGGCTGAGTAACAACAATATGAACGTTGCACGGAAAATTACTCTGCCAGTTTCTGCATCTCACAGGGATTCTTTCTTTTGTGTTTCTGCACCTGCGGTTCCCACACAAGGTTGCAACATTGTTTGTCAACACTGTCTGCTCTCATTTTCTCACACATTTGACCCTCTGATGGTCTGTCCTCCTCCTGTCTAGGCCTGCTGTGTGTGTGTGTGTGTGTGTGTGTGTGTGTGTGTGTGTGTGTGTGTGTGTGTGTGCGTGTGTGTGTGTGGTACACAGAACATCAATTTCCACACTTCTATTAGCCCCGGGTCCAGTGGACCCTGGACATCTTATATGTAATAGAAATGTGTAGGGGGGATGTATGGTGTGTGGTCATTAATATGAATTCTGATATATGTTCTTCACAGAAAATGAGCCAAAGTCAGTGAGTCTCAGTTTGAACAATTAATTAATTGTATAATTTTTATTTTAATAAAAAATTAAAACGGGTCCCACAGACCCGAACACCACACTCTTGTGTGGTGTTAAAGGGGAACATTATCACCAGACCTATGTAAGCGTCAATATATACCTTGATGTTGCAGAAAAAAGACCATATATTTTTTTAACCGATTTCCAAACTCTATGAATGAGTGAATTTTGGCGAATTAAACGCCTTTCTATTATTCGCTCTCGGAGCGATGACGTCACAACGTGACGTTACATCGGGAAGCAATCCGCCATTTTCTCACTTTCGTCGGTGTGTTGTCGGAGGGTGTAACAACACGAACAGGGACGGATTCAAATTGCACCAGTGGCCCAAAGATGCGAAAGTGGCAAGAAATTGGACGAAATTTGTTCAAAATACGAGGGTGTGGGGAAAACCGACGAAATGGTCAGTCGTTTGTTCCGCACACTTTACCGACGAAAGCTATGCTACGACAGAGATGGCAAGAATGTGTGGATATCCTGCGGCACTCAAAGCAAATGCATTTCCAACGATAAAGTCAAAGAAATTTGCCGCCAGACCCCCATTGAATCTGCCGTAGTATATGAGCAATTCAGGGACAAAGGTCCTCGGTAGCACGGCAAGCAATGGTGGCAGTTTGTTCCCGCAGACGAGCGAGCTAAACCCCCCGAAGATGATCAAGAGAAGAATATCGACCCCTAGCTTCCCTGGCCTGCTGACATCAACTCCAAAACTGGACAGATCAGCTTTCAGGAAAAGAGAGCGGATGAGGGTATGTCTACAGAATATATTAATTGATGAAAACTTTATTCATTACTCGCGGTTTTACGTAAATTATTATACATAAACTGTGTTTACCAATAATTTAGCTTAAAAACATTTATTTTTTTCAATCATTCGAGTACATTCGGGTAGTCTTGTGTAATGCAGTATTTTGTGTCTATTTAGGTATGGTTAACCTGAGTGCTGAAATCGTGGAAAAATATATGTTCTTAGCGCGCCTGAAATGGGCTGTCTGCACTCTCAAAGTGCATGTTGTTGCCAAATGTATTTCATATGCTGTAAACCTAGTTCATAGTTGTTAGTAATTATCTTATCAGACAGTGTTAAGCCGCTGAAATCCGAGTCTGAATCCGAGCTAATGTCGCTATAGCTTGCTGTTTGTTTGTATTGGCATGACTATGTGACGTCACAGGAAAATGGACGGGTGTATATAACGATGGTTAAAATCAAGCACTTTGAAGCTTTTTTTAGGGATATTGCGTGATGGGTAAAATTTTGAAAAAAACTTTGAAAAATGAAATAAGCCACTGGGAACTGATTTTTAATGGTTTTAACCCTTCTGAAATTGTGATAATGTTCCCCTTTAAAAATCATCGCCTCCATTGTGACATACAGACCACACTTTTTACAAATATCATTATTACTGAAGGACTGGAGGACAAGGTTGGACATATTACACACCAAGTAAGAACAAGCAGGAACAGACAAGGAAGGCATGCTAATCGCTAAGTGAGTCGCTAAACTGGCTTGAAACAACAGAAGAAATAAGTGCTCAGTAGGTTTTAAAAAGTGTATAATGAACCATGTTACATCAGAGAGTAAGTGACGTATTTTCCGGGCCATAGGGCGCACCGGGTTATAAGGCGCACTGCTGATGAATGGTCTATTTTCGATCTATTTTTATATATAAGGCACACCGGATTATAGGGCGCATTAAAGGAGTCATTATTATTTTTTTCTCAATTAAAAACACTTTCTTGTGGTCTACATCAGTGGTCCCCAACCACCGATTGGTACCGGGCCGCACAAGAAAAAAAAAAAAAAAAAGAAAGTTTATTTTTTATTTTATTTTTTTATTAAATCTACATAAAAACAGAATATATACACTATATATCAATGTATATCAATACAGTCTGCAGGGATACAGTCCGTAAGCACACATGATTGTATTTCTTTATAAAAAAATTTAAAAAAATCACCCGGTCCGCGGGACAAATTTTCAAGCGTTGACCGGTCCGCAGCTACAAAAAGGTTGGGGACCACTGGTCTACATAATATGTAATAATTGTTGTTTGGTCAAAATGTTGCATAGATTATGTTTTACAGATCATCTTTAAGGCGCTTTCTGTTTGGTGAGGTCTTTAATTGCCCAGGAACACCACTCCTACCGTCAAGCATGGTGGTGGTATTATTATGCTCTGGGCCTGTTTAGCTGCCAATGGAACTGGTGCTTTACAGAGAGTAAATGGGATAATGAAAAAGGAGGATTACCTCCGCTCGGGATGGTTTCCTGCTGGTCCCACTGTTTTGGCAAACTCTACATAAGGCCAAAGCCTTCACCCAAGCAGAAGGGCCTCATGTCCAAATGTCAGTTTGGCTCCCATTTCCCCCCAGAGGACAGCACTGGAATTACAGACAACATTTCCCAACAGCTGAAGACCATCAGTAATCAGGAAGGCTCTCACCTGAAGCAATCAAATCCACTCGTTTTAAGTCTGCAGCTCCAGCTCAGACTTCAGGCCAACAAACACTGCTCGAGGAGATTTTGCCAAATACAATAGAGACAACTGTTTAAAGAGACCAGGGTGGCTGACGGTGAGATTACTTATATTATTTTGATGTTTTTGATTTGATGTGTTGAATTTATTTTAATTGCCAAGTCGTTGTTAAATGTTTAAATGCCAAATCCAAGCTGTTAAAGGTCACTATATGTACTTTTGGAAACACTTTTACTTTAAAAAATGGTTTATTGTAATTTGTTTATATTGGTCCCTAATTGCTTTTGTATTTGTCCACCCTTTTTCCAAAGGTTTTTCACCTTAAAACTATTCAATGAAAAAAAGAGACAATCAAGTCCAAAATAAACGGATAAACAGAGATTTGTCTTATCATTGGATTAAAACAAAGAGTGAAGTCCCAGTGTAACCCCTGGTCAAAAAGTCAAACCCTTTTCAAGTTAGGGGAGAAAACAAACAATGAAAACATAACTTGACAGTGAAAAACCGATCCCCCACTGGACAACCAGGAAAAGGAGATCTGGACCAAAGATTTAAAAGTTAATTTCACCAAATTTACTCCAACTCCACTTGTGCTGTAAATATGGCTGACAAGAAGGTGCTTGACCAGCTAAAGACCGAGAGGACAACTGCAAAAGCATCATTCACCCGCCTTGTCAACGGCCTCACCAGGAACCATGATGACTTGTCTGAGGAGGAGCTCAGAGACAGTTTCAAGACACTCATCGCAGCAGCTGACAAAGTCATGGAAGCCAATGACAAGGTAGATGCCAAACTTCTGACACAGCTAAAAGATGGAGAAACTGAACTCACCCAAGAGCAACAAGAAGATCTGGATAATACTTCAAGGGAGTGTGAGTCAAAGCGGGCAAAGGTCAAAGGTCAACTCCAGAAGGCCCTGTGGGACAAGTTTGGAAAAGATGAAATGTCCATAGCTCTTCTGGCAGCAGATGAAGAGTGTAGACGCACCACTGCTGTGGAACCGGAGGATATGAACCTGGATGGATATGAGTTCATGCTGAACCACCTGGAAGGACTGGTGAAGACTGCAAAGGAGGTGCATGGTCGGTGGAGACAATGGGTCCCTGAAGATACAGTAGTTGAAATTCTGACAAGCTTAAAAGGTCTGGAACTACAGACAACCAAGCTGGTTTCCAAGAAGGCTGACTTCATACAACAGAGGATAAAGGAAGAAGTCAGGAGGGAACCAATTGCTCCCAGTCATCCTGTGCCAGCCATCAAGTTGAAACCCACAGCCCTACCTAAATTCACTGGAAAGAAACGTGAATTCCACAGGTGGAAAAAAGACTGGGAAGCACTCCAGAGACAAGGTGAGCCAACTGGTTCCAAGGAGGTGAAGAAGGCCCAATTGCTGGACAGTGTTGAGGACCAGATCAGGAAAGACCTTCGTCTCACCACTCATAACACTGCCGATGACATCTTCTCTTCTCTGGAGAACCGCTATGGCAACCGGACTTCCATTGCTATAGAGATAGTGGAGGAGTTACAAAGAATGCAACCCGTCAAAAGTAACCAGCCGCGAAAAGTCGTGGAGCTAATCCAAGATGTGGAGAAGGCGCTTCAAGATCTCAGTGAGCTTGGGGACACCGGTGCCATCAAAAACCCACTTGTGACCAAGTCTATTGAGGGGAAACTCCCAGGACCTCTCAGAAAGGAATGGCTCAGGAATGCTGTGACTCCAGCAAGCAGGTTTGACGGTCTCTTGGACTTCCTCAAAGAGCAAGAGAGCATATATGAGCAGCTGGAACAACTGGATGAGGAACCTAACAAGAGAGATTCGAAGCCTGAGCCAAGACATGCTAGGACAAAATCCACCAAAGCAAGTGATGACCACACTGGCTGTGTTGTCTGTGGAGATGGGAAGCACAGGAAGAAGCTGTACTATTGCATGCAATTCCGGGCACTTCAACTTGCAGAGAAGAAGGCTGCTGCTAAGAAGTTGGGAGCATGCAAGAGATGTCTTGAAGTCCATAATGACAGTTCAGACTGCAAAGATGATTTCCTATGCACCAACCATGCCTGCAAGGATGAACATGCACCTGAGCATCATTTCTACCTCTGTCCAAACAAGAAAAGCAGCTCGGCACAGAAAAAGAGCAAACCTGGCTCAATGGATGGCAAAAGCAGGAGAACATACACAGAAGAACAAGAGGACTTTGTCAAGAAGCTTTCCCCAGAGCTGGCAAGGCAGTTTCATGATGCGTTCTCCAATGCTGCATCCAAGACGTTCAACACCACAAAAGTGAAATCAGGACTTTTAGCTGAAAGTGGATTGCAAGAACTGCCAGTAATGATGATGATATTGGAGGTCACCGCAAACGCTGGAGAAAAGATTGGAACACTGATCGACCTGGCGTCCGACACCAATTACATCACCCACAAGGCTGCAGACAAACTGAACCTCAGGAGCGAAGACATCACACTCATTGTACATGGTGTCGGAGGAATGAAGACCATTGTGGAAACAAAGCGGTACCTCTTGAAGATCAGAGTGAAGACTCCAAGAGGCACTATGAAATCTCATCAATTGGTCTGTTATGGTCTGGACAGCATTGTAGACATCCATAAAAGTGTGGACTCCAAACGGCTGCAGAAATTATTTCCGGATGTCCCACTTGGAGCTCTGACAAGACCCGATGAAGTCAATTTGCTCATAAGTCACAGAGAGGGCCAGCTAGCAGCTCAACGGATCCGAGGTATCGGAGACCTTGTACTGTGGGACGGGCCACTGGGAATGACAGTTGGAGGCTCTCATCCTGAACTCTTTGAAGACCTCACCGTTTCCGCCCACATGTCCAAAACACACTTTGCGAGATCAATGAGGACTGCTGCTTTGAGGTATGAAGAACTCACTGGCCCAGCTTGTAAAAAACCTCCCAACACTCAGGTTCACGCCAAGTTCCAGAGGTCAAACACTTCAACCACCAACCGGGACTTCCTAGACTGGTGGAAATGGGACAGTATTGGTGCAGCATGTGACCCGAAGTGTGGAGGATGCCGCTGTGGAAAATGTCAACCAGGCGGCAAAGAAATGACTCTTGAAGAGGAGCGAGAGCTTGAAGTGGTAAATGGTGGCCTCACCTATGTCACGGAGGACAACCACAGCAAAGAGCCACAATGGCATGCCAGGTATCCTTGGGTGGAGGACCCCATGTCACTACCAAATAATAGAAAAACAGTTGAGGCCACATTCCTGAGAACGGAAAAGCAACTTGCCAAAACACCTGAGTGGAAGGCGGCATATGCTGCACAAGTGCATGACATGATTGATCGACAAGCAGCCATCAAACTACCCAAAGACACCATCACCAAGTGGGATGGACCAGTTTGGTATCTCAGTCACCTCATTACCCCTAACCCACACTCAGTCACAACTCCAGTGAGAATTGTCTGGAACAGCAGTCAAAAGTGCAGAGGCGTCATCATGAATGACCTGCTGATGAAAGGCCCTGACGTCCTCAACCAGATTCGAGCTGTGCTTCTCCGATTCAGAAGTGGAGCACATGCTGCGCTGGGTGACATCAAAAAGATGTATAACTCAATCTGGCTGGAAGACCAAGAAGTGCATCTTCACAGGTTCCTCTGGCGAGATGCAGAGAATGAGGACCTGGAGGAATACGCAATAACAAGAGTGAACATAGGAGACAAACCAGCAGGGTGCATAGCGCAGCTGGCAATGCGTGAAACTGCAAACCTCCCTCTCTTTGCCCATCTTGAAGAGGAGCGTCAAGTGCTTCACAACGACAGCTATGTTGATGACATCCTCACTTCCCACAACAACCTTGACCAGCTAAACATCATCACAGCCAACGTGGAGAGGATCCTGAAGGCTGGGGGGTTTGAGTTGAAGCCATGGGTCTTCACTGGGCAAAGTGGGAGGAAGGAGCGCTCTGAAGAGGAAAGGACAATGAAAAAGACCATTATCTTACCAAACCAGATCAGCGATGATGACAACAAGGCACTCGGTCTGGGCTACAGAGTCAAGGAAGATAAGCTCCATGTCAGAATCGGAATAAACTTTTCAAAGAGGAAGCAAAAGATGCGGCTGGGTGAAGACCTTCTGCAAGAGGAAATCAGAGCCATGACACCCAACCCTTTGACAAGAAGAGAACTTCTCAGTCAAGTGTCAGGACTGTACGACCCAGTTGGCCTTGTAACTCCTGCCAAGCAGAAGGGAGCTATTCTGGTACGGAGGGCGTTTCAAGAGGCAAAGGCTGATAGCCGTCCAGTCAAATACACGTGGGACATTGCACTCTCAGATGAACTCCGAGGTGATGCAATCAATCTGTTCGAGGCGTACCATCAACTCAGCAAGATCCTGTTCACCAGGGCTCTAACCCCCAAATGCTTCATTATTGAACCACCCTCAGCGATCACATTCTCTGATGGAAGTGAGCATGCTTATGGAACGGTGATGTACCTGAGATGGATCACAGACCTGGGTCCCATCATCAGACTGGTGGAATCCAAAGCAAAACTAACTCCCTTGGACCACAAAGGTGATGCTGTCAAAGCAGAAATGTGTGGAGCAGTGTTCGCCTCACGACTAAGGAAGTTCTTCGAACTGCACGGCCGAATCCAAATCAGAAAGTGGTTTCATTTTGTTGACAGTCAAACAGTCCTCGGTGCAATACAGCGAGAAAGCTATGGCTATCAAACATTATTTGCCAACCGGATCGGAGAGATTCAAAGCAGCACAGCAGTACAGGAATGGTTGTGGATCCCTGGGTCACAAAACATTGCAGATGTCATCACCAGAGGAGCAGGCCCTCAAGATCTGGATGAACATTCAGAGTGGCAAAATGGACCCAATTTCTTGAGTCCGCCAGAAAGTGAGTGGCCAACCAAATCTGCTAAGGAACTAGCAACCACAGCCAGAGAGAGCATCAACAAGTTGCAGAGAAAGGCATTTGCTGCTGTGTTGACTGGGGCCCAAGCTCGGAAACAGTTCCTGGAAAAAGAGCCCGAACACAATCGAAACCAACTCCAAACAAATCAGAGACGGCAACCAGGAGGGTCAATTGTTCAAAGCCTTGTGGATGTCAAACGGTTCAGTGTCCTGACCAGACTGGTCAAAATAGTTGCAATGGTCTGGAGGGCAGCAAAAAGGTTCCGTAAACAAGTTCAGGCTTTGCATGGCCCAAAGTGGGAGGCAGTCTACTCCAGAGGAGCCATCTCTGTGGAAGAAAGGAAAGATGCCCTGAGAGACATTTTTCTTGCAGCACAAGAGTGCGCAATCTTCCAAAACTCAACTACTGACAGGCTGGTGGTGTACAAAGACCAGGACTCTGGTCTGTGGTGGACGAGTGCAAGCATCCGGGTTTTCCCAAGCTACTGTGGCCCCCTGACAAAAGCCCCAAAGGCAAAGACCAGCCATCCCAATTCAAGCAACATAAAGGAAAAGCTTCAAGCCACCGTTCTGCACAGAGACGTAAGACGGTTGATTGTCCTACTACCTGCTGAGGAACAGGAATAGAAAATCTTGGCAGAAAGCACCAAAACCAATCACGTGCACTTAGTTTGCCTACAGTCGGCGATCTTCCCGATGTATCCATGGAAAGATCGAGTGGGAGGTGTTTTGGCAAACTCTACATAAGGCCAAAGCCTTCACCCAAGCAGAAGGGCCTCATGTCCAAATGTCAGTTTGGCTCCCATTTCCCGACCAGAGGACAGCACTGGAATTACAGACAACATTTCCCAACAGCTGAAGACCATCAGTAATCAGGAAGGCTCTCACCTGAAGCAATCAAATCCACTCGTTTTAAGTCTGCAGCGCCAGCTCAGACTTCAGGCCAACAAACACTGCTCGAGGAGATTTTGCCAAATACAATAGAGACAACTGTTTAAAGAGACCAGGGTGGCTGACGGTGAGATTACTTATATTATTTTGATGTTTTTGATTTGATGTGTTGAATTTATTTTAATTGCCAAGTCGTTGTTAAATGTTTAAATGCCAAATCCAAGCTGTTAAAGGTCACTATATGTACTTTTGGAAACACTTTTACTTTAAAAAATGGTTTATTGTAATTTGTTTATATTGGTCCCTAATTGCTTTTGTATTTGTCCACCCTTTTTCCAAAGGTTTTTCACCTTAAAACTATTCAATGAAAAAAAGAGACAATCAAGTCCAAAATAAACGGATAAACAGAGATTTGTCTTATCATTGGATTAAAACAAAGAGTGAAGTCCCAGTGTAACCCCTGGTCAAAAAGTCAAACCCTTTTCAAGTTAGGGGAGAAAACAAACAATCAAAACATAACTTGACACCCACTATGGACTGGACTCTCACTATTATGTGGGTGGCATCTGCGGTCCCCTCCAAGGTTTCTCATTGTCCCATTGGGTTGAGTTTTTCCTTGCCCTGATGTGGGATCTGAGCCGAGGATGTCGTTGTGGCTTGTGTAGCCCTTTGAGACACTTGTGATTTAGGGCTATATAAGTAAACATTGATTGATTGATTGACTTCCAATTTCTTCAGGACGACCTAAAATCATCAACCCGGAGGTTGGGTCTTGGTTGGGTGTTCCAACAGGACAATGATAACAAACACACGTCAAAAGTGGTAAAGGAAATCAGGCTAGAATGGAGGTTTTAGAATGGCCTTCCCAAAATCCGTGTGGACAATGCTGAAGAAACAAGTCCATGTCAGAAAAACCAACAAATTTAGCTGAACTGCACCAATTTTGTCAAGAGGAGTGGTCAAAAATTCAACCAGAAGCTTGTGGATGGCTACCAAAAGCTCCTTATTGCAGTGAAACCTATATTAACATTGCTGTATGTATACTTTTGACCAAGCAGATTTGCTCACATTTTCAGTAGACCCATAATAAATTCATAAAAGAACCAAACTTCATGAATTTTTTTTGTGACAAACAAGTATGTGCTCCAATCACAAAAAAATAAGAGTTGTAGAAATGATTGGAAACTCAAGACAGCCATGACATTATGTCCTTCACAAGTGTAATTAAACTTTTGACCACAACTGTATATACGGCTTTTCATTCCAGACAGATTAGTTTTTTTTGTATTTTTGGTCCAGTATGGCTCTTTCAACGTTTTGGGTTGCCGACCCCTGTCCTAGACCAACTGTCCTGCAAAGGATTTTAGACCGGTTTCAAACACGCACTAGAAAAATATCAAATGAGATCAGACGTATAAGTTTCAACATTAAAATTCCCCACATGAATTCATTCTCTGCACAGTGAAGAGATGAAAAGACACTTTGACAAAAGAGCGTCGTATTTTCATTAGAAAAGCTCCATTAAGGGATTCAGATGGCGTGTGATGCATCATGGGTAAATGCTCAGTTTTCTAATAACACCTGCAACCAGCGATGCTCATGAAGATTTAGATGGCAGTGAGAGTCGTCTGCGTGTCTTATCACAAAAAGACGACTTTCCTGAGGTGGACTCATTACTTTTAGTCAACCACTGGAAAGTTCTTTGCGAGGCAAAACAAGCGAAACGACGAAAAAGTACAATTCATCTTTTTCTTTGTAACAGGAAAATATTCAATATAATTCAAATTTAAGTTGTTGATGCACTCCCACACTGCATTTGGCTCAATGTGGAGTTTCCTCAAGTCAACTTGAGTTTTTTTTTTGTCCACTTAAAGCATACTTGCCAACCTTGAGACCTCCGATTTCGGGAGGTGGGGGGGCGTGGTTGGGGGCGGGGCGTGGTTGGGGGCGTGGTTAAGAGGGGATGAGTATATTTACAGCTAGAATTCACCAAGTCAAGTATTTCATATATATATATATATATATATATATATATACATATATATATATATATATATATATATATATATATATATATATATATATATATATATATATATATAAGAAATACTTGACTTTCAGTGAATTCTAGCTATAAATATATATTTATTTTATTATATATATATATATAAAATAAATACTAGAATTTCAGTGTTCATTTATTTACACATATACACACACATAACACTCATCTACTCATTGTTGAGTTAAGGGTTGAATTGTCCATCCTTGTTCTATTCTCTGTCACTATTTTTCTAACCATGCTGAACACCCTCTCTGATGATGCATTGCTGTGTGGCACGCACGAAAGTGCTTTCATCAAATGCACTAGATGGCAGTATTGTCCCGTTTAAGAGTGTCACAACATTGCAGTTTACGACAGACGGACTGCTTTACGGTAGACGAAAACGTGACTGCTGTTGTTGTGTGTTGTTGCCGCGCTGGGAGGACGTTAATGAAACTGCCTAACAATAAACCCACATAAGAAACCAAGTACTCGCCCTCCATCATTCTACAGTTATAACGTGATTAGGCAGGTACGCTGTTTATATTGTGGGAAAGCGGACTCAGGTCCGCATGGACCTGAGTTCGCCTGAATTTCGGGAGACTTTCGGGAGAAAATGTGTCCCGGGAGGTTTTCGGGAGAGGCGCTGAATTTCGGGAGTCTCCCGGAAAATCCGGGAGGGTTGGCAAGTATGACTTAAAGAGCAAAGCTGACAACCCCACTGCAAAGTTGTCACATTTGTCAACAAACATTACAGCTAAACTCTGTGCAACTCACTTTTCTGATGCCTTGCTCACTTGCACGCTGGTAAAGATCACATGACCAGACAAATCGTGCTTAATATGTATTATTGGTTTTTGATTGATTGATTGATTGAAACTTTTATTAGTAGTTTACACAGTTCAGTACATATTCCGTACAATTGACCACTAAATGGTAACACCCGAATAAGTTTTTCAACTTGTTTAAGTCGGGGTCCACGTTAATCAATTCCTGGTTATTAATTTGAATGTTTTCCAGGTCATTTTCAAACCCCAAAACTGATGGAAGGATTTCATACACTGTACACAATTGTGGTTTAAATTCAACTAGTCCTAAGGGTACCTTGTTTAATGTGAAATACTACGATAATTATAATTCTTCCATAATTAATTATTAAATACTTAGATAATATAGTATAGTGCCACTAAAAGCTAGCTGACAACTGAAGCGCTAATAGCTAGCTGACAACTGGCGTGTTAATTGCTAGCTGACAAGTGGTGTGCTAATCGCTAGCTGACAAGAGCTCGAACTGCTACCTGGCAGCTTGCACCACTAATCGCTAGCTAAAAATTGGTGCGTTAATTGCTCACTGACGAGTGGTGCGCTAATCACCAGCTGACAAGTGGCAAGCTAACCACTAGCTGACAAGTGGTGTGCTAATCGCTAGCTGACAAGAGCTCTTACTGCTACCTGGCAGCTTGCGCCGCTAATTGCTATCTAAAAATTGGTGCGTTAATTGCTAGCTGACGAGTGGTGCGCTATTCGCCAGCTGACAAGTGGCAAGCTAACCACTAGCTGACAAGTGGTGTGCTAATTGCTAGCTGACAAGAGCTCTAATTGCTACCTGGCAGCTTGCGCCGCTAATCGCTAGCTAAAAATTGGTGCGTTAATTGCTAGCTGACGAGTGGTGCGCTAATCGCCAGCTGACAAGTGGCAAGCCAACCACTAGCTGACAAGTGGTGTGCTAATCGCTAGCTGACAAGAGCTTTAACTGCTACCTGCCAGCTTGCGCGGCTAATCGCTAGCTGAAAATTGGTGCCTTAATCGCTAACTACAAACTGACAAGCTAATTACTAGCTGACAAGTGGTGTGCTAATTGCTAGCTGACAAGAGCTCTAATTGCTACCTGGCAGCTTGCACCGCTAATCGCTATCTAAAAATTGGTGCGTTAATTGGTAGCTGACGAGTGGCAAGCTAACCACTAGCTGACAAGTGGTGTGCTAATTGCTAGCTGACAAGAGCTTTAACTGCTACCTGGCAGCTTGCGCGGCTAATCGCTAGCTGAAAATTGGTGCCTTAATCGCTAACTACAAACTGACAAGCTAATTACTAGCTGACAAGTGGTGTGCTAATTGCTAGCTGACAAGAGCTCTAATTGCTACCTGGCAGCTTGCACCGCTAATCGCTATCTAAAAATTGGTGCGTTAATTGGTAGCTGACGAGTGGCAAGCTAACCACTAGCTGACAAGTGGTGTGCTAATTGCTAACTGACAAGAGCTCAAATTGCTACCTGGCAGCTTGCGCTGTTAATTGCTAGCTGAAAATCGGCGCTTTAATCGCTAACTAAAAGCTGGCAAGCTAATTACTAGCTGACAAGTGGTGCGCTAACTGCCACCTGACAAGTTGCGTGTTAATCGAAAGCTGACGAGTTGTGCGATAATTGAAAAACTGAGTCTAAGTCTTTGTTACTTAGATGTTCCCCATACTAAAGTGTTACCGTATATTTTTTATTTGTTTTTTGAAGGAGGACAAACATGACACAAACCTTCCTAATTGTTAGAAAGCCCACCGTTTAATATGTTTGTGCTTCACTGATGAGAGTATTTGTCGAGCGCCGTTTTCTCCTACTAATTTCAGCGGCCCTTGAACTCACCGTCGTGTGGACTGTGACTCAACAGTTTGTTTACATGTACAACTTTCTCCGACGCCGCCAGGGAAAGACGTGTTTTACGCCACTCCTTCGTTGTCTCGTTTTTGTCCACCAAACGTTTTATGCTGTGCGTGAATGCACAAAGGTGAGCTTTGTTGATGCTATTGACTTGTACGGAGTGCTAATCAGGCATGTTTGGTCACTGCATGACTGCAAGATAATCGATGCTAACATGCTATTTAGGCTAGCTAAATGTACATATTGCATCATTATGCCTCGTTTGTAGGTATATTTGAGTTGATTTAATTTCCTTTACTTATGTCCTCTGTGTATTTAATTTATATTTACATTATCTGTGATAGAGTAGGTTACTCTGGATGCGGAATGCTGGTCTGATATCTTCTTAGGACAAGGACTCCGGTCAGAGAGTAGGGCACAGAGAGGCTTTCAGGCACTCTTTAATGGTGAAGTTGGACAAGTGTGTGTGTGTGTGTGTGTGTGTGTGTGTGTGTGTGTGTGTGTGTGTGTGTGTGTGTGTGTGTGTGTGTGATATTTTAGTCAGGAACGCACACAATGTTGTTTACACAATCACCCAAGAGACCTACTCAGTGGCCTAGTGGTTAGAGTGTCCGCCCTGAGATCGGTAGGTTGTGAGTTCAAACCCCGGCCGAGTCTACCAAAGACTATATAAATGGGACCCATTACCTCCCTGCTTGGCACTCAGCATCAAGGGTTGGAATTGGGGGTTAAGTCACCAAAAAATGATTCCCGGGCGTGACACCGCTGCTGCCCACTGCTCTCCTAACCTCCCAGGGGGGTGATCAAGGGGATGGGTCAAATGCAGAGGACAAATTTCACCACACCTAGTGTGTGTGTGACAATCATTGGTACTTTAACTTTAATATTACGCAGAAACGCTACAAACAGGAAATGACGTCTCAGACTAGATCGCCAAATTAAGAGCACAGGAAATCTAACATCTCAAAACTGTGTCAGAATAAGATAAGACTAAATCACTTTCTGACATTATCTGTATGTAATATTGGCTGCCACGTTGTTCCAGACCACAGCAAATAACACCCAGCTTGTAAAGATTGTAATAAATCCATTAGAAGAAGACAGCCTGTTGTTTTCTTTATCTATACCTTTGGCCATTCTAAGACCGTCTTTTCCATGACTCACCTTCTGAGAAGTTCTACGAATGTTTTCCAATGTTGTAAAAATGGGTAGAATAAATATTACATTTCAACATTTCTGTCAACGAAGATTTGCGTCAGCCTGCGACACATTTTGATAGTAGGCTAATATATCTAATTAGCCACTTACATCGTGTGTTGCCATCATTATAACACTTGTATACGTTTTTTTAAATTTTTTGCGCCTCCAGACCGATTACTTGGGAGAGTGGACGTGCCAGAAACCTGAGGGTTCCTGGTTCAATCCCGACCTTCAATCAATCAATCAATGTTTATTTATATAGCCCTAAATCACAAGTGTCTCAAAGGGCTGCACAAGCCACAACGACATCCTCGGTATAGCCCACATAAGGGCAAGGAAAAACTCACCCCAGTGGGACGTCGATGTGAATGACTATGAGAAACCTTGGAAACCTTCCTACCAACTTCGTCACATCCGTTGTGTCCTTGAGCAAGACACTTCACCCTTGCTCCTGATGGGTCGTGGTTCGGGCCTTGCATGGCAGCTCCCGCCATCAGTGTGTGAATGTGTGTGTGAATGGGTGAATGTGGAAATAGTGTCAAACTGCTTTGAGTACCTTGAAGGTAGAAAAGAGCTATACAAATATAACCCATTTACCATTTGTGGTCCAATATGGCTCTTTCAACAGTTTGGGTTGCCGACCCCTGTCTTAACGGCCATCACAGTAAAACTTAGATAACAATTTGACAAAAAATAAAATGACAAAGCTATGTTATGTTATGAAAAAAAAAAAAATCTTAAAACATCGCAATTTTTTGAAAAAGCTACCGCAAAATCATGCCGCAACAATGACAAAAAAACAAGACAAAAAAACCCCCTGTGAAATCCGGCAGGGACTGACGCTTACAAGCACCACAACTGTTGCCTCTGAGCAGACGGCTGCAGTTTGTCACACTCGTGTCTGCCAAGAGGCGAAAAAGCCCCAAAGTGCTAACAAAGCAACAGATGCACTCGCAATGTGTCGCCTCGAACGGATTAACACACACTGCGCGTTTTAGTTACTTTGTCATAGACACTCTACAAGCATCATCTGCATAAAACCAGGAGTGTCTAGCGTGCGGCCCGCAGGTCATTTTTTAACAGCCCCACGGCACATTTAAAAATACGAATGAAAAAAATTCAAAACATAAAAAGTGGTATAAAAGAGCAAACAGGTGAAATGTAACAAGAAAATGTTACAATTAGAGATGTCCGATAATATCGGACTGCCGATATTATCGGCCGATGAATGCTTTAAAATGTGATATCGGAATTTATTGGTATCGGTTTCAAAAAGTAAAATGTATTACTTTTTAAAACGCCGCTGTACGCAGTGGTACACGGACGTAGAGAGAAGTACAGAGCGCCAATAAACCTTAAAGGCACTGCCCAATCACATAATACCTACGGCTTTTCACACACACAAGTGAATGCAAGCATACTTGGTCAACAGCCATACAGGTCACACTGAGTGTGGCCGTATAAACAACTTTAACACTGTTACAAATATGCGCCACACTGTGAACCCACACCGAACAAGAATGACAAACGCATTTCGGGAGAACATCAGCACCGTAACACAACATAAACACAACAAAACAAATACCCAGAACTCCTTGCAGCACTAACTCTTCCGGGACGCTACAATATACACCCCCCGCTACCCCCCACCCCAACCCCGCCCACCTCAACCTCCTCATGCTCTCTCAGGGAGAGCATGTCCCATTGATTGATTGATTGATTGATTGATTGAGACTTTTATTAGTAGGTTGCACAGTGAAGTACATATTCCGTACAATTGACCACTAAATGGTAACACCCAAATAAGTTTTTCAACTTGTTTAAGTCGGGGTCCACTTAAATTGATTCATGATACAGATATATACTATCATATATACTATCATCATAATACAAAAATTCCAAGCTGCTGTTTTGAGGCATGTTAAAAAAAATAATGCACTTTGTGACTTCAATAATAAATATGGCAGTGCCATTTTGCCATTTTTTTTCCATAACTTGACTTGATTTATTTTGGATAACCTTGTTACATTGTTTAATGCATCCAGCTGGGCATCACAACAAAATTAGGCATAGTAACATGTTAATTCCACGTCTGTAAATATCGGTATCGGTTGATATCGGAATCGGTAATTAAGAGTTGGACAATATCGGAATATCGGATATCGGCAAAAAAGCCATTATCGGACATCTCTCGTTGCAATGTTTACTCTAATAACACAAAGCTGCCATGCAGGCTGTTTCTTTCTTTAAAAAATAATAATGAATCAAAATTAATGTCATTATGAATTATTGACCTATTCAAGGCTCCAATTACGTCAAATTTAAATATTCCACTTTGAGATATTTTTGGGGGGAAAATGTTGCATTTTTTGTGTTTGCCATATAAAAAACTGAGCTGCTTTTTTTAAAAGTAAGGCCTAAAACAAACAAACAAAAAACACAAACAACAATAACACTTATAATTGACGGGTATATCTGAAGATGATCTCGAGATTATTGTGTTAAAACTAAACAGTAAAAAGGGGTGTAGATTCATGACAGACTGCTCAGCACAATTGCCAGTGAAAGAAATGATGCCAGTGTGACGTGAAGGCCGTTTAAACATCACTGTAGAACTGCAGTGACTAATCATGCCAAATTATGCACTTCACAGCCAAGCTTTGAAAATTCCTGTTTCCGCATGGCACCGTGAACGCCACGCTGCGCACGCGCAGTAATCCGCTTGCCAATTGGAAGGATGGCGTCCAGCTCTGCAGGCGCTCCTTCTGGAGCTCACACACACACACTGCAAAAAGTCAGTGTTCAAAAACAACAAAAAAAACCCCACAAAAATTACGGGTAATTTACTTGAACTAAGGAAAATTATCTGCCAAAAGAACAAGAACATTTGGCTTGTCAAGACTTTCCAAAACAAGTAAAATTAGCTGACCTCAATGAACCCAAAAATACCTTCAAATAAGTATATTCTCACTAATAACAAGTGCACTTTTCTTGGTAGAAAAAAAGAGACCTTTTTGCTCAATATGTTGAAAAATTTTCTTAAATTAAGTAAATGCTAGTGCCATTATCTTGACATAATGATATGCGCTCGGCATTACATTTCTTGAAACCAGCAAAGTTATACTAAAAACTAAATTTATTGATCTTAATGAAAAGGCAACAAGGCAACCGCTTGTTGTCTCGGGGTCTACTAGCCGCTCAGGCAAATCATATTGTCTAAAAAAGCATTTTTCCATCGACAACATGACATCATCGCGCCAAGTGTGTGCTCTTTCAGTCAATTAGTGCGCATATATACAGCCCGGCCCCGGGCCAAAATTGTTTTAATTGTAATTTTGTGGAATTTATCTGAATGTGCATGAACTATTTCTGTTCAAAATTGTTTGAAATGTCAAATGTTAAATGTTTAAATATTAACTGTCAGTTTACTGTACTGTGCCAACTGTACTACTATATGAGTACCGTATTTTTCGGAGTATAAGTCGCTCCGGAGTATAAGTCGCACCGGCCGAAAATGCATAAGAAAGAAGGAAAAAAACATATATAAGTCGCATTTTTTGGGGAAATGTATTTGATAAAAGCCAACACCAAGAATAGACATTTGAAAGGCAATTTAAAATAAATAAAGAATAGTGAACAACAGGCTGAATAAGTGTACGTTATATGAGGCATAAATAACCAACTGAGAACGTGCCTGGTATGTTAACGTAACATATTATGGTAAGAGTCATTCAAATAACTATAACATATAGAACATGCTATACGTTTACCAAACAATCTGTCACTCCTAATCGCTAAATCCCATGAAATCTTATACGTCTAGTCTCTTACGTGAATGAGCTAAATAATATTATTTGATATTTTACGGTAATGTGTTGATAATTTCACACATAAGTCGCTCCTGAGTATAAGTCGCACCCCCGGCCAAACTATGAAAAAAACTGCGACGTAAAGTCCGATAAATACGGTACGTGTTTTCTATTGTTCCATTGAAAATAAAACAGCAAAGTCCATTTGGCTGTCATCTGTTTTAATTATGAGACACAATTGTGTCAAAGTCATGATTTTATTTTTCACGCTTGAAATAAGAATGTATTACTTTAAAAAATGTAGTTTTATACTTGTGAGTGTTGATGACACATCTTTGCAACAGTTGATATTCTAGTTTCAAGCATGTTTTACTCAATATAGGTAATAAAATCTCAGCAACAAGCTGTAATATCTTACTAAGATAATTTAGGACCAAAACACTTAAAACGAGCAAAACACTCTAACATAAAATCTGCTTAGTGAGAAGAATTATCTTATTAGACAGAAAATAAGCAACTATCACCCTTATTTGAGATATTTAATCTTACTTAGATTTCAGTTTTTGCGGTGCAGTTGGCAAATGTTTAAAATCAACATGCATGTCTTTAAAGTTGGAAATTAAGCAGATGTTAATGTTATCATGGACAGCCAAGTAAGATGCTATTACTCCCTTGAAGAACTTGGAAAGTGTCGTTTGTGAATTTGGATTTTTGATTGCACCGGTGAGTTGAATTTTCCCAGGGAACCAATAAGGAAAGATGGGAACTGTGCATTTACTGTGTGCTCGCCTGCAGCAAGCGCGCCTGCTCTTTGGCGCTCATGGTGCTATAGGCAGGAGTCGTAATCTCAAACTTGGCTGTTGAAATGCATAATCTGGCATAATTAGTCTCTGAAGTTCTGCAATTTGTCCTCGGTGCTGTTAAAACTGCCTTCACATCTCATTGCCATCATTTTTTTCACTGACAATTGCACGGCGTAGTTCATATAAAGTTGGTGTGAACTGAATTCACTCCTACGTTTTCTGAAGGCAACGTGATGGGGGACTTGCTCTAGTCTGTCATGAGTCCTTGCCCCTCTCAGTTGATGGCAGTCGTTCATGCTGAAAAAAACAAAAAAAAAAACAGCCAAAAGTCTGAATCTGGAAAAAATAGTTGAATCTGAAAAGGAAAGATGTGAAACCAATAAGAATAAAACGATTGGTGAACGATAAAGATTTCAATTTGAAAAACATAACAAAAGTTCAATTATCAAAATATATGAAAGTGAAAAAAAAATAAAAAATCAACTAATTAATTATATAAGTGTCCGATAATTTTTTGCCGATATCCAATATTCCGATATTGTCCAACTCTTAATTACCGATTCCGATATCAACCGATACCGATATATACAGTCGTGGAATTAACACATTATTATGCATAATTTTGTTGTGATGCCCCGCTGGATGCATTAAACAATGTAACAAGGTTTTCCAAAATAAATCAACTCAAGTTATGGAAAAAAATGCCAAAATGGCACTGCCATATTTATTATTGAAGTCACAAAGTGCATTATTTTTTTAAACATGCCTCAAAACAGCAGCTTGGAGTTTGTGATATGCTCTCCCTGAGAGAGCATGAGGAGGTTGAGGTGGGCGGGGTTGGGGGGGGCGGGGTTTTGGGGTAGGGGGTAGCGAGGGGTGTATATTGTAGCGTCCCGGAAGAGTTATTGCTGCAAGGGGTTCTGGGTATTTGTTCTGTTGTGTTTATGTTGTGTTACGGTGCGGATGTTCTCCCGAAATGTGTTTGTCATTCTTGTTTGGATGTGGGTTCACAGTGTGGCGCATATTTTTAACAGTGTTAAAGTTGTTTATACCGCCACCCTCAGTGTGACCTGTATGGCTGTTGACCAAGTATGCTTTGCATTCACTTGTGTGTGTGAAATGCCGTAGATATTATGTGATTGGGCCGGCACGCAAAGACAGTGCCTTTAAGGTTCAGTGGCGCTCTGTACTTCTCCCTACGTCCGTGTACACAGCTGCGTTTTAAAAAGCCATCAATTTTACTTTTTGAAACCGATACCGATAATTTCCGATATTACATATTAAAGCTTTTATCGGCCGATAATATCAGCAGCCCGATGTTATCGGACATCTCTAATCAAAATGATGTTGAACTTGAACTTTTTTTTATTTTGAATACACCAAATGTCAAACTTCAACATCAAAACTTGAACTGTCTGTCATGATCCTGCGCCTGAATCATGTTTTGTTTAAGTTTTGTATTTCCTTAGTTGTTGATTTAGTTCTGTGTCTGCACCCGGGTTTTTTTTCTTTTGTTCCATGGGTGCTGATTATTGTCACCTGCCTCTAATTAGTGGTGGGGACGCTCACCTGCTCCCGGTCACTAATCAGAGCGCTACACTATATTGCCAAAAGTATTTGGCCACCCATCCAAATCAGGTGTCCTAATCACTTGGCCCGACCACAGGTGTATAAAATCAAGCACTTAGGCATGGAGACTGTTTCTACAAACATTTGTGAAAAAATGGGCCGCTCTCAGGAGCTCAGTGATTTCCAGCGTGGAACTGTCATAGGATGCAACCTGTGCAACAAATCCAGTCGTGAAATTTCCTCGCTCCTAAATATTCCAAAATCAACTGTCGGTTTTATTATAAGAAAATGGAAGAGTTTGGGAACAACAGCAACTCATCCCACGAAGTGGTAGGCCACATAAACTGACAGGGAGGGGTGAGCGGATGCTGAAGCGCATAGTGCAAAGACTTTCTGCACAGTCAGTTGCTACAGAGCTCCAAACTTCATGTGACCTTCCAATTAGCCCACGTACAGTACGCAGGGAGCTTCATGGAATGGGTTTACATGGCCGAGCAGCTGCATCTAAGACATACATCACCAAGTCCAATGCAAAGCGTGGGATGCAGTGGTGTAAAGCACGTCACCACTGGACTCTAGAGCAGTGGAGACGCATTCTCTGGAGTGATAAATCATGCTTTTCCATCTGGCAATCTGATGGACGAGTCTGGGTTTGGAGGTTGCCAGGACAACACTACATTTCGGACTGCATTGTGCAGAGTGTGAAATTTGGTGGAGGAGGACTTATGGTGTGGGGTTGTTTTTCAGGAGTTGGGCTTGCCCCCTTAGTTCCAGTGAAAGGATACAACAATATTTTGGACAATTCCATGCTCCCAACCTTGTGGGAACAGTTTGGAGCGGGCCCCTTCCTCTTCCAACATGACTGTGCACCAGTGCACAAAGCAAGGTCCATAAAGACATGGATGACAGAGTTTGGTGTGGATGAACTTGACTGGCCTGTGCAGAGTCCTGACCTGAAACCGATAGAACACCTTTGGGATGAATTAGAACGGAGACTGAGAGCCAGGCCTTCTCGACCAACATCAGTGTGTGACCTCACCAATGCGCTTTTGGAAGAATGGTGGAAAATTCCTATAAACACACTCCGCAACCTTGTGGACAGCCTTCTCAGAAGAGTTGAAGCTGTAGTAGCTGCAAAAGGTGGACCAACATCATATTGAACCCTATGGGTTAGGAATGGGATGGCACTTCAAGTTCATATGTGAGTCAAGGCAGGTGGCCAAATACTTTTGACTGAACCTGCTTCTTGCTCTTTTTGTTTGGCTCGTCAGTTGTTTAGCCTTTGCCATAGCTTCCCCTGCAATCGGCACACTTTTCTGTTTGTGTATTCTTGCATGATTTTTGGAAATAAATCGTCTCTCACACCTGCACGCTGCTTCCGGACGTCCATCCGCACATAGGGGAAACAACCAGCGCGTTACTATGCGACTCAGACGTGACAACTTTCACTTTCAAAGTAAATATTTGAATATAACACTTTTGGCCCTCATTTAACACCATAGCCAAGCAGCAATTAAATGGATGTTTAACCCTTTGATGCCCAACCTACCTCTTCCACGACGCCAATTCAAATCAATGTGTTTTTGCAATAAACTGGGTTGTTATTCTTCAAAATCTTGAACGAAGAGTTGTAATATTTTCATATTCCTGGGACAGTATTGACAGTTACATCAGATGTGAGAGATGGTGTTAGATGTGTAAGTGGTACAATCAGAGTTGCTCGGAATTAAGGGTTTACAGAAGAGTCCATAGGAATTGCTTGTGAAATAGCGGGGTAGTGATACAAAAACTGCAATTTCTTAAAATTAATTATATAAATACAAATGCTACCTGAGTGCATCCTATTCAATTCTAAGGGAAATGTTCATTTAAGACATGATTTGAGTTAAGGGCTCTGTCATAGAAGCAATGAAGCTCATAAGTTGAGGTACTACTGTATTAGGGTTGTCTCAATACCAATATTGTATTTTGATACTTTTCTAAATAAAGAGGACCACAAAAAATGGCATTATAGCCTTTATTTTAACAAAAAATCTTACTGTACATTAAACATATGTTTCTTATTGCAATCGAAGAACAATTTTGTCCTTAAATAAAATAGTGAACATACAAGACACCTTTTCTTTTGGTAGTAAGTAAACAAACAAAGGCTCCTAATTAGTCTGCTGACGTATGCAGTAACATATTGTGTCATTTATCATTCTTTTATTCTGTCAAAATGATAAAGGACAAGCTATAAAACTAGATTATTAATTTACTTGTTCATTTACTGTTAATATCTGGTTATTTTCCATCTACACTTTTGTTAAAATTGAATAATCACTTATTCTTCTGTTGTATGGATACTTTACATTAGTTTTGGATGATACCACTAATGTAGTTTTCTTCCCAGGTATCGGACACCTCGGATTCCTTAGACGTATCCTCACTCATCCATGCAGACTGGACACTGGCCGAGAGTTAGTGGGTGGCCGAGGGTGGAGTCGGCTCTCTTGATTGCTTTGTTGGGTCTGCTCCTGTTCTGGCCATGCTCCCCCCACCCCAGAAGACGATGGCGTGGGGTGGGGTGATGTTTTTTTGTTTGTTTGTTTTTTTTAGTTACAGGATCATACATTGGTTATAATTTAAGTTCTCATGTGTCCAGGGACGTATTTCCCGAGTTTATGAATATAATACGATTTTTTTTTTTAATCAAAAAGATTTTGTGTTGATAAAAAATATTGATGGAATCATTGTAGTATCGACTAGATACGCTCTTGTATCATTACAGTGGATGACAGGTGTAGATCCACCAATGGCATTTGTTTAAATTGTGACGCCGGTGAGCTACGGTGTGTCGTGAAGCATGTTTAGCTATTCCTCGTCCTGCAGGGATGATACTTGTAAAAAAAACTCACTTTATTTGTCGCCATGGAGGCGAGGATTAGTCATTTAGAAGTAGCTAAAACACTGCCGATTGCGGATGGACATAAGCTGCTAACAAGCTAGCCATGTTTTAAAGCACCTCTTCCTGAGGGCGTTTAAGTGTTATAACTTCACCTTTATCGTTAGTTTTTAAGCCAAATTGCGTCCGTTCTCCCTTTTCTGTCTACACACTGTGTCTGCTCGTAAGTACTCGGTGATTGTGCGCTGCCGAACATGCTCCACTGCTCGTAAAAGTATAGTATCGAGTATAGTACTGTGGAGGGGGGCGTGGCCTGCAGCAAAGCGGGGTGTGCCAGGACCGGCCTCAAAGTCAGCGACAGGTGCGTAGATGGCCCAGGTGGACACTTATTATCTAATCACCTGTCGCTCTGTTTAAGCAGCAGCCGGGTAGGAGAGGGAGTGGGAGCTGGCGTGAGAGCGAGAGCGTGCCTTTCAGACCCACAAAACCTCAAAAACTTTACCGCAGATGACTTTCGATTTATGTGTTCATTGTGAGTCTTAAATGTTTAGTTTAGATTCTTTTGTGTGTCTCAGTCTCTGTTTCTGTTTTTTTGTTTCTCCACTCGGGCTGCGCCCCGGGCTGATGTAACAGTTGGTTGGGGGGGCGCATAATAAATGAAAATAACATAACATAACATAACAAAAGAAAGCAACACACAGACTTTGAGTGAAAAATAAAACGGTATTTAACCATGAAACGGGCTCGCAGGGAGATGCTTGGTGGTCTGGAGGACCCACTGGAAGGCGACTTCCACAAGTACCATTTTTGATTAATTAGTACCGCAATACTATACTAGTACCGGTATACCGTACAACCCTATACTGTATAGGTGTTTAAATAAGGTTGAATATTTTACTATCTTAACCTTTCTCAATGGAAATACAGTACTAATTTTGAACCTAGGCTACACACACCTTTATCCAGATCCTCACCAAAATGCAATGGATTCTTCCTTGGCTCATGCATCACCTATCATTTTTGCTGCAATCATGTGTTATGTGCTTAGTCTTCACCGCCATTAAAGCTACAAGTGGACCGCCTCAATAATGTCTCAATCAACATACAGTAACAGGTACTGTAATTATCATCATGTCATCTCTCAGCGTTAATTGTGAGTCCGTGGAGCGGCACTAAAAGTGTAAAACCTTCAAGTAATCCATGAGAAAAGCTGCTGAGTGTGAGATGATGCAAGTCAGGAACCAGCCGGAGCTCGACGACGGCCTGCGGCCGCCGGAACGAGTCGAAACGCATCTTCGCGCGCGGACCGTAAAGGACCGTCATTGTCCCGACTAACACCACCGGGGACATTCCTCCCGCCGGCTGCGTGCGGTAATGAAGCGGGATCATTTCTTGGCACCTTCCAGCTGCTGCGTGGATTTCACTCGCATTGCAACATGCACGACGGTCCTGCTGGCAAGGACGTGACGCTATAAACAACCCGGCTTCACGTTACCATGGCATGTACTGGAGTGGCTGCGGTGATGGCGGGCCTTTCCCACCGCACACACGCACACACTACGCAATTGAATTATTAATTGCAGTCTAATGAGGTGTCAAAACTGACAAAACAGGTTAATAACAGCAGCACAGATAATTGGACACATTTGTCCCATCGTGGCCCTCGGTTGCATCTTGTCAACCGCGGCGCACTACACTCCGTTCTACGCAAGGCAGAGCTTTTTCGAATTCAACGAGAATGTCACAAACTAACAGACACAACTAATCAAAGGACAATGTTTCTTTTTACAAACCCCGTTTCCATATGACTTGGGAAATTGTGTTAGATGTAAATATAAACGGAATGATTTGCAAATCATTTTCAACCCATATTCAGTGAAATATGCTACAAAGACAACATATTTGATGTTCAAACTGAAAAACTTTTTTTTTTTTTTTGCAAATAATCATTAACTTTAGAATTTGATGCCAGCAACACGTGACAAAGAAGTTGGGAAAGGTGGCAATAAATACTGATAAAGTTGAGGAATGCTCATCAAACACTTATTTGGAACATCCCACAGGTGAACAGGCAAATTGGGAACAGGTGGGTGCCATGATTGGGTATAAAAGTAGATTCCATGAAATGCTCAGTCATTCACAAACAAGGATGGGGCGAGGGTCCCCACTTTGTCAACAAATGCGTGAGCACATTGTTGAACAGTTTAAGAAAAAACTTTCTCAACCAGCTATTGCAAGGAATTTAAGGATTTCACCATCTACGGTCCGTAATATCATCAGAGGGTTCAGAGAATCTGGAGAAATCACTGCACGTAAGCAGCTAAGCCCGTGACCTTTGATCCCTCAGGCTGTACTGCATCAACAAGCGACATCAGTGTGTAAAGGATATCACCACATGGGCTCAGGAACACTTCAGAAACCCACTGTCAGTAACTACAGTTCGTCGCTACATCTGTAAGTGCAAGTTAAAACTCTCCTATGCAAGGCGAAAACCGTTTACCAACAACACCCAGAAACGCTGTCGGCTTCGCTGGGCCTGAGCTCATCTAAGATGGACTGATTCAAAGTGGAAAAGTATTCTGTGGTCTGACGAGTCCACATTTTCAAATTGTTTTCGGAAACTGTGGATGTCGTGTCCTCCGGACCAAAGAGGAAAAGAACCATCCGGATTGTTATAGGCGCAAAGTTGAAAAGCCAGCATCTGTGATGGTATGGGGGTGTGTTAGTATTATTTTTTATTTTTTGTCCTGTCCAGCTTCTCAGGCAAATAAAGTAGATGCCCATATCGGCTGTACAAATTTACTTTACAAAAGAGAAGTGTGGGATACTTCTCTTGTTGCCTTATTTGTATTTGAGTTTATTAAATTTATTTATATTATTATTTGGTGCAGCCGGGCCGGAGCAGGAGGGGATAGGAAGAGAAGAAAAGGTACATACAGGTTTTGGAGCAACATATGTTGCCATCCAAGCAACGTTACCATGGACGCCCCTGCTTATTTCAGCAAGACAATGCCAAGCCACGTGTTACATCAACGTGGCTTCATAGTAAAAGAGTGCGGCTACTAGACTGGCCTGCCTGTAGTCCAGACCTGTCTCCCGTTGAAAATGTGTGGCACATTATGAAGCCTAAAATAGCACAACGGAGACCCCCGGACTGTTGAACAACTTAAGCTGTACATCAAGCAAGAATGGGAAAGAATTCCACCTGAGAAGCTTAAAAAATGTGTCTCCTCAGTTCCCAAACGTTTACTGAGTGTTGTTAAAAGGAAAGGCCATGTAACACAGTGGTGAACATGCCCTTTCCCAACTACTTTGGCACGTGTTGCAGCCATGAAATTCTAAGTTAATTATTATTTGCAAAAAAAAAAAAAAGTTTATGAGTTTGAACATCAAATATCTTGTCTTTGTAGTGCATTCAATTGAATATGGGTTGAAAAGGATTTGCAAATCATTGTATTCCGTTTATATTTACATCTAGCACAATTTCCCAACTCATATGGAAACAGGGTTTGTAGCTAGAACCCTACAGCTGTCGGCTGGTTACGGACTCATATTGATGGATGGACTCAAATTTCCTTTACTTTGAGCATCCTCAAGTCATGTCACAATGAATAATTTACGGCCCCGTGATTGGACGAAATTAGGGATGGGTAGCTTTCACGTTTGAAACGATACGGTATCGATTCCCGATACCTGGGAATCGATACCCGTACTTTACAGTACCAATTTTCGTTATTTTTGTGTGTGTTCATTAGGGTTGTACGGTATACCGGTATTACTATAGTACTGCGATACTAATTACCGTATTTTTCGGACTATAAGTCGCTCCGGAGTATAAGTCGCACCGGTCGAAAATGCATAATAAAGAAGGAAAAAAACATATATAAGTCGCATTGGAGTATAAGTCGCATTTTTTGGGGAAATTTGATAAAACCCAACACCAAGAATAGGAAAGGCAATTTAAAATAAATAAAGAATAGTGAACAACAGGCTGAATAAGTGTACGTTATATGAGGCATAAATAACCAACTGAGAACATGCCTGGTATGTTAACGTAACATATTATGGTAAGAGTCATTCAAATAACTATAACATATAGAACATGCTATACGTTTACCAAACAATCTGTCACTCCTAATCACTAAATCCCATGAAATCTTATACGTCTAGTCTCTTACGTGAATGAGCTAAATAATATTATTTGATATTTTATGGTAATGTGTTAATAATTTCACACATAAGTCGCTCCTGAGTATAAGTCGCACCCCCAAACTATGAAAAAAACTGCGACTTATAGTCCGAAAAATACGGTAATCATATTCGCTACTATACCGCCTCTGAAAAGAGGACACATCCTGTAACGACTTGGTATTGGATTGATACCCAAATTTGTGGTATCATCCAAAACTAATGTAAAATGTCAAACAACAGAAGAATAAGTGATTATTACATTTTAACAGAAGTGTAGATAGAACATGTTAAAAGAGAAAGTAAGCAGATATTAACAGTAAATGAACAAGTAGATTAATAATTCATTTTCTACCAATTCTCCTTAATAATGTTGACAAAATAATAGAATGGAAAATGACACAATATGTTACTGCATATGTCAGCAGCTAAATTAGGAGCCTTTGTTTGTTTACTTACTACTAAAAGACAAGTTGTCTTGTATGTTCACTATTTTATTTGAGGACAAACTTGAAATAAGAAACATATGTTGAATGTATCTCAATACTTTTTTGTTAAAATAAAGCCAATAATGCAAATTTTACCGAAAATACCGAAAAGTATCGAAACAATTTTGGTACCGGTACATTTTGAAAATTGGAGCGTTAATGTATCTTTCGGTAGGCCCTACTTTTGAGTGGATTCTTCTTGCTTTGTTGGCATGGAAAACTGTAATATTACCTCAAAGCAGTCCGCTCTGAGGGCTTGCTTGCTTATTTAGCAGGGGGTGTATATTGTAGCGTTCCGGAAGAGTTAGTGCTGCAAGGGTTTCTGGGTATTTGTTCTGTTGTGTTTATCTTGTGTTACGGTGCGGATGTTCTCCCGAAATGTGTTTGTTGTCATTCTTGTTTGGTGTGGGTTCACAGTGTGGCGCATATTTGTAACAGCGATAAAGTTGTTTATACGGCCACCCTCAGTGTGACCTGTATGGCTGTTGACCAAGTATGCGGGGCATTCACTTGCGTGTGTGAAAAGCCGTAGATATTATGTGATTGGGCCGGCACGCAAAGGCAGTGCCTTTAAGGTTTATTGGCGCTCTGTACTTCTCTCTACGTCCATGTACACAGCGGCGTTTTAAAAAGTCATACATTTTACTTTTTGAAACCGATACCGATAATTTCCGATTTTTCCATTTTAAAGCATTTATCGGCCGATAATATCGGCAGCCCGATATTATCGTACATCTCTAGTCGGTACCTATGAAAATACTGAATTTAAGAACCATCCCTACACAACAGCTAGTAAAAATTTGTCGTACATGTAAAAAAAAAAAAAGATATGTTCAATTGCACTAAGACGAAAGTAGCACTTTGCTGTGTTTTGCATGCCGTTTCTCATAAGCAGCAGCCAACCGTTGCTAACTCCCGAAGACCACGTTTCGCCACCAGTGACGTTAATTGGTTTTAAATTGCGGGCTCTTTGCAAAAAGGCCCATCTTGGTGAGACGTAAGCGTGCTCTTCACATTACTCAAATTCTGAGCCGGGCGTTGACGCCATCAATCTCAGACCTGCTAGCGACAAGCTAAACAACAGGAACATATTACAGTTGCCACCCGTGCCCACGCTGCCACATAGAATCTAAGACCCCCCCCGAAGTGTTTATTGAATTATATTTCTTCTGGGCTACGTTCAAATTTGCCGCTGTCACCGCCATCGATCGATAAGCTGGCGCTTGGTGAGGCTAACAAGCGCCCGGGTCCGCAGCGGCCGGCACTCCCGCCTGTCACGCCTCGCTATTTACTACGTGCTTTGTTTTAACATCCATTCAGGATGAGTGGAAATCAATTTTTCATTTGGACTTAATTGTCTGTGTGCGCTGGCAGCTCAAAGCTCGGCGGCCCGGGGCCTCGGTGCCCCTCGGCGGACCCTCACGCGGCTGTATTTTATAGCTAATTACACATGTCTGCGGCCCTCAGCGACCACCACGACGCTTTGGGGAATTGTTCTCGCCGCTGCCAGCGCTCTGGTGCTGATGAAGTCATGTGACTGAGCGCTACGGGAAACCAGACACAGTGACCCAGAAGACAGGCGCTCATATTTCGCTTGTTCTAGTGCTGCCATCTTGGCATCAAAAGAAAATATTATTATTACCAGGAATCTGTCTTGTCCTATTCATCCTCATCAAACCCACATTTACATTGTTTCAATTTTGCTTCATTTAATAGACATTCCGACTTCGGAATATTTTTTTTCGGTTCCTTGATTTTTTTTATTTATTCATTTTTATTATTTTTTATTTTTTGTCCTGTCCAGCTTCTCAGGCAAATAAAGTAGATGCCCATATCGGCTGTACAAATTTACTTTACAAAAGAGAAGTGTGGGGTACTTCTCTTGTTGCCTTATTTGTATTTGACTTTATTAAATTTATTTATATTATTATTTGGTGCAGCCGGGCCGGAGCAGGAGGGGATAGAAAGAGAAGAAAAGGAAGACAGAGGGGGACATTGTGGGGACACAACAATAACAACAACAACAACAGAACAATATCAGCAAATAGGATATGTACAAATATGATAGTAAACGCGATAGCAAATAAACAGTTGGGGAAATAAATAATAATAATACAGAAATGACAATGAGCATTATTACACTACAAATGGAGCAATACAAATACCAATAGAAATAGTGCTATTGATAATGAATAATAATAATTTACCTCTATTATCAACAATACAGTTGTTCAAATGCAACAATACATATACGTAATGATGACTAGAGATACAAAGGAAAGCAGATAAATGGAGGGGAAGAAAGAGAAGCCAGCTATATTAACCTTGTAGATTGTTATAGAAACAATAGGTTAAGCTTTGTCAGTGTTCCGTGTGTTACCCAGTTTCCCCTAGGGGAACAGCGTTAATATATGTTTGATGAAGCGTGATTATATGCATTAGTGTATGTATGTATATGTACTTGTATATGTACAGTATGTGTTCTTGATTTTGGACCACTGATCAGTTAATTAGTTAGTTAGTTGGACCCCGACTTAAACAAGTTGAAAAACTTATTCGGGTGTTACCATTTAGTGGTCAATTGTACGGAATATGTACTGTACTGTGCAATCTACTAATAAAAGTTTCAATCAATCAATCAAAGTTGGCAAAGGGAGCTGATCCAAAGAAAGGCATTTTTTAAGGATAAAGATGAAGAAGAGCAAGGAGAAGAAGAGGAATAAAAAGAAAAAGTGGAGGCGAAAGAAGAACCAAAAGAACTAGAACACATGTAAAGGAAGAGAAAGAATAGAAATAAGTGAAAAAGAAAGTTAAGAAGCAGAAAAAGAAAAAATAATAGGAAGACAAAGAAGAACAAAAGCAGCAAGAAAAAAATAAGTAGAAGAATAATGAGAAGCAGAATAACAAGAAAATGAACAAGAAGAAGAAAAAAGGAAGAAGAACAATATCAAAGTACAAAAAGGAGATCAAAGAACAAAAAAATAACAAGAAGATGATCAAAGAACAATAAGTGGAAAAAAAATAACAAGAACAAGAAAAAGAAGTACCGTATTTTTCGGGATATAAGTCGCAGTTTTTTTCATAGTTTGGCCGGGGGTGCGACTTATACTCAGGAGCCACTTATGTGTGAAATTATTAACACATTACCGTAAAATATCAAATAATATTATTTATCTCATTCACGTAAGAGACTAGACGTATAAGATTTCATGGGATTTAGCGATTAGGAGTGACAGATTGTTTGGTAAACATATAGCATGTTCTATATGTTATAGTTATTTGAATGACTCTTACCATAATATGTTACGTTAACATACCAGGCACGTTCTCAGTTGGTTATTTATGCCTCATATAACGTACACTTATTCAGCCTGTTGTTCACTATTCTTTATTTATTTTAAATTGCCTTTCAAATGTCTATTCTTGGTGTTGGGTTTTATCAAATACATTTCCCCAAAAAATGCGACTTATACTCCAGTGCGACTTATAGTCCGAAAAATACAGTAGACGAAAATAAAAAAATTAGTTTAAAGAAGACGAAAAAGTAGTAAAAAAAGAAGAAGAACAAAACAGAAGAACAAGAAGTAAAAGAAAAGCCAAAAGATCAAAAACCACAGAAAAAAGAAGAACAGGAAAATGAAGAAAAGAAGATGAACAAGAACAAAGAACAAAGACGAAGAAGAAAAACAACAACAACAACAACAAGAAGAAAAAAGAAGAAAAACAAGAACTATAAGTAGAAGAAGATCAAAGAAGAATAGGTTTAAAGAACCAGAAAAAGAACAAACAAAGCACTGATGAGAAGCACTGATGTATACAAGTAATTAAAGTATACAAATAATAATCTACCTTTTTTTTTTAGTTTCAAGTTTTATTCACAATACCATAGAACAATTACAAAAGTAGTTAATATCATTTAATGATGTTGGTAAGTGAAATGGTCCCCCCAAATAAGCTAGAAGAAGCTTTTGGCAGGGGGTCCAGAGGACAGTATATACATGGAATGCTGAAACATGGTGGCAAGCACAAAAAACGCTATATGATAAACACAAAATAATAGTCCTAAAGCAAGCATACACATTCATACATACATACATTCAACCATGCAAAACCCAACAGTAGTCTACCCCACATAAGGCATTAGAGATAGGTGGTTAATAGGTAAGTTTTCAGTTTCTTTTTGAAATTGGAGAATGAATACAACATATTGAGGCTCTCATCAAGCCGGTTCCAAATCTTTGGTCCCCTGCATACAACACTTCGAGCGGTACAAGTCAGTAGACGATGTTTACCTGATATCAGATCTAAGTTACGAGTGTTGTGGGCATGCTGGGGATGATATTTAGGAACCAAGCTACAGAGCCTAAGATTCAGCCTGTGGATGACTTGATAGGTTAGACAAGCACTGTGATATATATTGAACTCTGTCAGTCTTAAGAGATGATAATTATGGAATAGATGTCGAGTGGGGGCATTAAACTTGGACCATGACAGGGCCCGTATGATTTTCTTTCGCATGGATTCTAATTTGTGCCTTCCCGGTAAGGTTTATTCAGGTGTACTGGAGAGGAGGCTACGCCGGATAGTCGAACCTCGGATTCAGGAGGAACAGTGTGGTTTTCGTCCTGGTCGTGGAACTGTGGACCAGCTCTATACTCTCGGCAGGGTCCTTGAGGGTGCATGGGAGTTTGCCCAACCAGTCTACATGTGCTTTGTAGTCTTGGAGAAGGCGTTCAACCGTGTCCCTCGGGAGGTCCTGTGGGGAGTGCTCAGAGAGTATGGGGTATCGGACTGTCTGATTGTGGCGGTCCGCTCCCTGTATGATCAGTGTCGGAGCTTGGTCCGCATTGCCGGCAGTAGGTTGGACACGTTTCCAGTGAGGGTTGAACTACGCCAAGGCTGCCTTTTGTCACCGATTCTGTTCATAACTTTTATGGACAGAATTTCTAGGCGCAATCAAGGCTTTGAGGGGATCCTGTTTGGTGGCTGCAGGATTAGGTCTCTGCTTTTTGCGGATGATGTGGTCCTGATGGCTTCATCTGGCCAGGATCTTCAGCTCTCGCTGGATCGGATCACAGCAGAGTGTGAAGCAACTGGGATGAGAATCAGCACCTCCAAGTCCGAGTCCATGGTTCTCGCCCGGAAAAGGGTGGAGTGCCATCTCCGGGTTGGGGAGGAGACCCTGCCCCAAGTAGGGGAGTTCAAGTACCTAGGAGCAGGCCCGGCCCTAACCAATCTGGCGCCCTAGGCAAGATTTTAGGTGGCGCCCCCCACATCGGCAGTGAAGTGTATATACTCACAAGAAACCGAATAGCTTTGTCTTTGACCTTTTTTTTACTTAAAGAAAGCAAATTAACAATCAGAATAGTTAACAAGATTTAAGAAAAATATGAATAAATAAATGAATGCAAAAAATAAAAAATGAATATATGAAATACAATATTTTTTACATACATATTGCTTAATTAACATTAATGATGTGCACTTTAACAACTAGGCTTACAACTATACCTAATATATAAAGGTATAGTTTTGTTTTTGTTGTAACAAATAATATTTCTGTTATATAGGCTTTACTTTGCATTTTAATTAACGTGGGATTATTTTTTGTATTTAGAAATAATAGTACCAACTTTTTTTTTTTTTTTTCCAAGATTTGTGGCACTGGCGTGGCGCCCCCTGATGGACGGCGCCCTTAGCACTTGCCTATACGGCCTATGCCACGGGCCGGCCCTGCCTAGGAGTCTTGTTCACGAGTGGGGGAAGAGTGGATCGTGAGATCGACAGGCGGATCGGTGCGGCATCTTCAGTAATGCGGACACTGTATCGATCCGTTGTGGTAAAGAAGGAGCTGAGCCGGAAGGCAAAACTCTCAATTTACCGGGCGATCTACGTTCCCATCCTCACCTATGGTCATGAGCTTTGGGTTATGACCGAAAGTACAAGATCACGGGTACAAGCGGCCGAAATGAGTTTCCTCCGCCGGGTGGCGGGGCTCTCCCTTAGAGATAGGGTGAGAAGCTCTGTCATCCGGGGGGAGCTCAAAGTAAAGCCGCTGCTCCTCCACATCGAGAGGAGCCAGATGAGGTGGTTCGGGCATCTGGTCAGGATGCCACCCGAACGCCTCCCTAGGGAGGTGTTTAGGGCACGTCCGACCGGTAGGAGGCCACGGGGAAGACCCAGGACACGTTGGGAAGACTATGTCTCCCGGCTGGCCTGGGAACGCCTCGGGACCCCCCGGGAAGAGCTGGATGAAGTGGCTGGGGAGAGGAAAGTCTGGGCTTCCCTGCTTAGGCTACTGCCCCCGCGACCCGACCTCGGATAAGCGGAAGAAAATGGATGGATGGATGGAGGAAGGGAAGGTGTTACACCAGATGACATTACAGTAGTTTAGATGTGGTTCAAAGAGAGTTTTATATAGAGTAAGTAGAGCATAAAGGGGAAGATAATGACAAAGGTGAAAGAACAGGCCAACATATTTGGATAATTTGTTTAACAGATGGCTAATGTGATATTTGAAATTGAGATATATTTGTCAATGATGACCCCCAGGAATTTTGTGGAGTTCACTCTCTGTATTTCCTGCCCATTGATGTCAATATGGCAGTGCTCAGTATTTGTCTGTTTTTTATTAGAATGGAATAAAATACAATTTTAAAGTGATGTTTAGTTACCAAAAAATCGGTATTGTTACAACACTAGCGCAAACTTTATATTTTTTATACGTATATTCCAGCCTTTACATCCTCCTGCATGAGCCAGGAAGTAGTGTGCAAGCTAACTAAAATGACCTATGATAACCATGAAGGGGTTACTTGTGCTGTGATTGGTAAAAAAAAAAAAAGCCTGGTGTTGCCGAGCTGAGGGTGCAAAAACATTCCCGCTCCCAGTGAGGTGACACAAGGTGATCTGGAGTGTTACTGGAAACAATCGCTGCATGACATCAGCACTTCCTGCTAAGCCTAAAGAGGGTAGGGGGGTGTTGTCGGAGAACCTGGATGACAATGTTTCCTGGATGCTGAATGACTGATGGCAACATGACTCAGTCCGTGCTGTAAAACACTCTGCCAGTCCTTCTCAGACACCAACCTGATGTTTACCTTTTCTGCTATCGAGCGTCATCGCTAATTAGCCATCAACCCATTAAGATGTATTTATTTATTTATTTATAATCTAGTCGAGGTTTCTGTGGTTTATCCGTTATACAGTGCTCAATACCGGGGTGGAGCGTAATACGTTAGGTCAGGAAAAAACACAAGAGGCTATATCATCCCTACAAGCCTGTTTAGCAGGTTTCCCTGCTCGTCAGGGGGATTTTATTCAAGAAAATCCCCTGACGAGCAGGGAAACCTGCGAAACAGGCTTGTAGGGATGATATAGCCTCTTGTGTTTTTTTTCTGACCTAACGTATTTATAATCTATATATGTTTTGCAGGTTTCCCTGCTTGTCAGGGGGATTTTATTCAAGACAAGCAGAGAAACATGCGAAACAGGCTTGTAGGGATGATATAGCCTCTTGTGTTTTTTTTCTGACCTAACGTATTTATAATCTATATATGTTTTGCAGGTTTCCCTGCTTGTCAGGGGGATTTTATTCAAGACAAGCAGAGAAACATGCGAAACAGGCTTGTAGGGATGATATAGCCTCCTGTGTTTTTTTTCTGACCTAACGTATTTATAATCTATATATTTATTTTTAATAGTGTCAGAGTACAGAAATAGCTCTTTTAAAAATTGTAACGACCTTCTTTTAATTGCTTGGATTTTGTCCCGCCCATTAAATATGTGTGGTGGTCAAGCTAGCTCTTTTCTCAATGGGTACTAGGCGCCATTTACCCTTTCTCAAAGAAAAAACGCTCCATGCTTGGGTTGTTTTCGGCCGTACGAATCTGTGCGAAAAGGATAAACGTTTCTTCAAAGTTCCTCGGGAGGTAATCAAGAAGGGAGGAAGAGTGCAAGATTGTTCGAAACATTGACAAGAAAAATATGCATCTCACACTCCAGTAAACGGTAGCAGAGTCGAAGAATGCACGAGTTTGCAGTGATCACTCCATTAAATGTTTGTTTGAAATACTTTTAATGTTTATTATTTGCCATTTAAGTATTATATTGATAATTTGCATTTCTTAAACACGTTTGCTACAAGTGTTTCGAAAAGCACCAACTTGGCGAGTCTATCCACCCATCCATTTTCTACCGCTTGTCCCTTTTGGGGTCGCGGGGGGTGCTGGAGCCTATCTCAGCTGCATTCGGGCAGAAGTCTAAATTAAATAAATTAAATTTGAGCAAAACCCAAAAGAGTTTTAAGCTTTTACAATCAGAATCAGAATCAGAAATACTTTATTAATCCCCCAGGGGAGATCAAGATTTTCAGCACAGTCCCATTCAAGATCAGACAAACATTACAGGGAGACAGAACAGGATCACTGACGGGTCTGCCAACTTCTGGCGCCCCTTACAAAAAAGGTGAGAAACAGGTAAACGCTATTCAGTCTAAGCCTGGGCCAAGGAAGAAAAACAACCTCATAGCCATAGCACACATAAACATGTGTGTAAGAGGGAAACATCCAAACATCAAAGAACACAAAGGACATTAAAGACATTAAAAGAGCAGAGCTGATGCAACCAGCCACAAAAGTAAAACAACAACAACAAAAAACCATTAACACTGTGGTGGCCTCTGCGGTGTTCCACGCTATAATTTGCTGGGGTGGGGCGAGCATGGCCAGAGAGAGGAGCAGACCCAACAAAGCAACCAAGAGAGCCGACTCCACCCTCGGCCGCCCACTAACTCTCGACCATGCATGAGCGAGGATGCGTCTAAGGAGACCGAGGTGTCCGATACCTGCAAAAAGCAACAATCATAAATGAATCTTTCAGCACATACACAATGTTGACATCCATAGTTATATTTTCATAAAAACGGGGAAAAACACGCTACTCGTAAACGGTGCTTGCAACAACAACAAACACGGCTGCAGACGCGAAGTTAAATCATGAAATGCAACCTTACACGAGCAAAAACGATGTATATCTATCCAGGAGAATCTTGATACCAATTTCCTTGACCCAGCCACACACAAAGAAGTTGTAGACCTGCATACCTTTCCAAGTTTTCATCTGTTTTGTCGTGTAAAATGGCGTCTGGAGCACAATAGTTCGATATGTCTGAGAACGCGACCAACGTATAACACTTAACATCACTCTACAAATCTTTTTAAAATAAAGTATAGGGCATACTTGCCAACCTTGAGACCTCCAAATTCGGGAGATTTGGGGGGTTGGGGGGGGGTGTCGGGGTGAGGTGGGCAGGGTCGGGGTGGGCGGGGCCAGGGGAGGGGTTAAGGGGGAGGAGCATATTCATAGCTAGAATTCACTAAAATTCAAGTATTTCTTATATATATCTATATAAAAATAAAATAAATACTTGACATTCAGTGAAAATCGAGCTATATATAAGTATGTATTTTAATATATATATAAGTATGTATTTTAATATATATATATATATATATATATATATATATATATATATATATATATATATATATATATATATATATAAATAAAATAAATACTTGAATTTCAGAGTTCATTTATTTACACATATACACACAACACTCCTCTCTACTCATTGTTGTATTTGAAAGTGCAATGCTTTGCAGCCAGTAGCACAGCCTTTGAAGGAGCACAGGTATGGGCAGTGTAATATTCTGGGTTGGAGTCAATAACCAGGCGAGGTGATGAAGATACGTCTCTTTACTTCATACTTCAGAACCGACCCCCACACTTGCCGTCAGGGTGCGCAATACAATGTAAACCAAAAAGTAACCACAGAACACTATACGGTATAGTGTTCTGTGGTTCATTTTTAAACCGTTGGTCAACCAAAAAGTAACGTTTTGTTTGGCCAACGGTTTACGTTGTATTGCGCACCCTGACGGCAAGTGTGGGAGTCGGTTCTGAAGTATGAAGTAAAGAGCAGACGTGACGATAGGCTGTCCTCACTCAGGTCCACACGGACCTGGAGGGGGCGTGCCTTAAGTCCGGCTGGAAATCGGGAGAAATTCGGGAGAATGGTTGTCCCGGGAGACTTTCGGGAGAGGCACTGAAATTCGTGAGTCGCCCGGAAAATTCGGAAGGGTTGGCAAGTATGGTATAGGGATCTATTCCATTGCAAAGTTCGATTTTTTTGCTCGTATCTGCTTTTTACCGGAAGATTTAAGCCTCTTTTGTACTTAGATAGTTTGCGCGCTGCTTGCTATACAACAGTTATCTGGGCTGGGTTGACCGCCACTGGTTTTTACTTCCGGGAAGAAATCCCGTGCCGGATTACAAGCAGGTAGCTCAGCTGTGCTGGTACTTTTAGATTTGACAGTGGCATTTGGCACTGTTGACCCCAACATTTTAGCTTTTTCTCGTCTTGAGTCTTGTGCAGGTTTTAAAGACGCTGTCCTGAAGTGGTCTAAGTCTTATCTGACGGACAGGTCTTTCGCTATTAACCTTGGACTTGTTCCTTCTAAAAAGGATCTCTAACCTGTGCAGTACCCCAAGGATCAATTTTGGGCCCAGTTTTATTCTCCCTTCACATGCTGCCACTGGGATCAACTTAAATTATTATTATTATTTGAAAACAATATCCATCCATCCATTTTCTACCGCTTATTCCCTTTGGGGTCGCGGGGGGCGCTGGTACTGTATAAAATCAATTTTAATTTCTTTGCAGGGGATGTGCCTACACTTGAATGACAAAACTGACTCACCTAAAGCACTACCGTATTTTTCGGACTATAAGTCGCAGTTTTTTTCATAGTTATTTATGTCTTTTTCCTTCTTTATTATGCATTTTCGGCAGGTGTGACTTATACTCCGGTGCGACTTATACTCCGAAAAATACGGTATTTCAGTTTCTACAGGAGGTAAAAGACTGGATATCCATTCATTTTCTTAATTTAAACAACAACAAAACAAAGTCATTCTCTGGTCTGAACAGTGCCCTTGGTCCATTAAGGTCCTACTGCCGCCCTTTTGCAAAAAGTATTGGTGTTTCTATTGATAATTCTTGTTAAACTTTACAAGAAAAAAAGGTCAGTGGTAAAAATGGCCCTCTTCCAGCTCAGACTGCTTCAGAAGGTTAAATCACACCTGCCCATAAACCAGTTAGAAACAGCTGCGCATGCAATGATAACATCTCACTTCGACTACTGTAATTCTCTCTATTTGTCATTAATCAGTCCTCCAGTAGCCATTTACAACTGGTCCAAAATGCAGCCGCATGCCTGCTCATAGGGACGAGTAAACACGAGCACATCACTCCTGTACTGGTTTCTCTCCACTGGGTGCCTGTTGTTGTTAGAATTCAGTTTAAGATTGTAAATTTGTTTTTAAATCACTCAATGTGGGCTGGCTCCACCATATTTATCTGATTTACTCATTTTGCACATCAGAGCTCCAAGGTCATCTGACAAGTGCTTTTTTAGAGTGCCCAAAGGTCAAGACTGAAGACCAGAGGAGACAGAGCTTTTGTGGTATTAGGCCCTAAAGTCTGGAACGCTCTCTTTCTAAGTCTCAGAGCTGCTACCTCTCTCAAGACTTTTAAACTTTCTTTAAAAACACACCTATTTTCGCTGGCATTTAAACTAAACTAAGCTGGAAAAGTTATGGACATTTTAATGTTTTTATTTATACTTTTTACTACAGTATTTTATGGGCGACATTTAAGCCGCACCCACACAAATTTAGAAGAAAACATATTTTTACAGCTCTAGATATGTACCGGTATGGGAGATTTTTTTTAAATGTTTATTTACATACCTTGAATGTGTCCAAACAGTGCCTGTAACACGGCAGTACAATGGCTGATCAAACAAAACAGAAGTCATTGTCTTGGACCCACTAGCTGCTGAAGCTAGCTCTCCAATGAGCTAAACAGACCATATAAGTCCACAGTGACATTTTGGTGAATTTCCGAAATTGAAACAATACAAAAAGAAAGCCATTGTAAGTTAATTAAAGAAACACAGACACTTGTGAACATGTTAGCATATTCGCTAATGCTAACGATGCCAGATTGATTACATTTTGATGGCACATACAAATATGGATGAATTGTTTTATTTATACTATAACACTTAGAAACATTGCGAGGAGTAATGAAAGAAGAATCCTTTCGAGCAGGAACGCTATGGACGAATAAAACACAAAACAGGAAGTACATTGTCAACCCACAGCAGCAGCATTGATTGATTGATTTAGACTTTTATTAGTAGATTGCACAGTACAGTACATATTCCGTACAATTGACCACTAAATGGTAACACCCGAACTTGTTTAAGTCGGAGTCCACGTTAATCAACTCATGGTACAAATATATACTATCAGCATAATACAGTCATCACACAAGTTAATCATCAGAGTATATACATTGAATTATTTACATTATTTACAATCCGGGGGGTGGGATGTGGAGAGGGTTGGGTTTGGTTGATATCAGCACTTCAGTCATCCACAATAATATAATCTGAGAAATGGACATTGAAACAGTGTAGGTCTGACTTCGTAGGATATGTACAGCGAATAGTGACCGAACTCGTCCAAAAGATAAACAATAACATGCATTTTTAGTGTCTGTCGGTGTAATATGACAAGTATTTGTTGAGTACAAAACATTATGGCCATTAGCGAAGGACAATCCATAAATTAGCCGCACCGTTTCATAAACCGCAGGCGTCGAAGCGTTGGAAAAAAGTAGTGGCTTATAGTCCAGAAACAATGAAAAAATAAAATAAAGTAATCATCCTTATTTGATTTAATTTATAGTGCTTATTTATAGTGCGTAATTTGTTGGTTATGTGTAGTGATTTAGTTGTTACCATTTTGTTGATTGGTTTGTTTTGCCATGTTTTATATATAGAATAGTCTGTACTTATTGGGGTTTTTATTCTTTTTTTTTTTTTACTTTTCTGTTTTTAATTTTGGTGCAGGAGTCACTGTTTTTAAATTATAATTTAATTATATTTAGAGGATGAATAGTTCCCATACATCAGAGCAGTATCGCAAACTAATAATGGATAACATTGCTGCAAAGACATTTCAATCTGCTGCATGATTACAGAGACAAACACGCTGCATGAGTGCTGGAACATCTCAATTATACAATAGTTCCCATCGCAAAAAGTCTCCTGCGGTGAATCACTTTGTGTTTCACTTCCACACGTCTCAACAAGAAAACTGAGTGTTTGACAGATTGGATGAAACCAAGTAATTCAATCTTGGTTCTGCTGGAGGCCAGCAGCTCAATTTCATAGATGTAGAATAAGTAGACCACTGCTTCTGTATTGTGGGTGACACAGGTGCAAAGTTTGGACGAAAAGAAACATGTCCCAGTGAAAAATAAATGAATGCCGATTTAAAGATGGCAGAGCTGCACAAGACTGGAGTGGACTACAGTTGCGTCAACAAGAAGCTTTGTGAGAACTACAAGACACTACAAAAGAACTACAAGTACAAGACACAAGTACATCATGACAAATACTACAAGAAACTACAAGTACACAGCTATAAGTACTAAAAGTACAACAAAAAACTAGAAGAACACAACTACAAGTACTACGAAAAACTACAAGTAAACTACACTTTTTGAAGAAATAACATTAGAGGAACTCCTGCGACTCGTAAATGGGACAAAACCAATAACATGTTTACTTGACTCGACATGTTGCTGCTACTTGATCTCAGCGCTGCTTTTGATACCGTCGATCATAACATTCTGTTAGCATGTATCAAAACAAACAGACTTCCAAGGTTTCTCGTTGTTCCCTTTGGGTTGAGTTTTTTCTCACCCTGATGTAGGATCTGTTGTGGCTCGTGCAGCCCTTTGAGACATCTGTGATTAAGGACATTCTCCTCTGCCCACCTCCCCCTTGTGGAGGGAGGTGTGGGGGGGGGGGCACAGGTCCGGTGGCCATGGATGAAGTGCTGGCTGTCCAGAGTCGAGACCTGGGGTGGACCGCTCACCTGTGCATCGGTTGGGGACCCGTCTCCGCTCGGAATGGTCTCCTGCTGGACCCACTATGGACTGGACTCTCACTATTATGTTGGATCCACTATGAACTGGACTTTCACAATATTATGCTAGACCCCATTGCAGCCGCTAGACACGCCCCTTCGCTCACTGCGCAGACCGCGCCCACGCGCCGCCACAGCCGGAGGCAATCTGTAATCGACGCACCTGGAGCTAATGAGAAGCGACAGTATAAAGAGCCTCGCCGCTGACTTCTCCTCATTGGAACGTAGCCCTGTGTACAGTACGCTTCTCGTTTCTGACTCCTCTCCTGCTCTCTCTCTCTCTCTCTCTCGCTCGCTTGTCTCCCTCGTGCCTTGTCCTGATTGTCCTTGTCGTCTCTTGTCCCCACAGCCCTCCGTGTCTCAGCTTTAGCTGTGCGCTTCTGCTGCTGCTCTTCCCCCCGGACCTTGATTGCCTTCCCCGATCCTCGACCCCACGCTCGGACTTCTGGATGCCTCTCTCCTGCCCCACGACCCCGCTCGGACCACGGACCTCTTTGCTTCTCCCCCTCTGGACTTGGTCGCTGCCACATCCAACACGCACTCCAACAAACCCTCCGGTGGCCATGGATGAAGTGCTGGCTGTCCAGAGTCGGGACCCGGGGTGGACCGCTCGCCTGTGCATCGGTTGGGGACCCGTCTCCACTCGGGATGGTCTCCTGCTGGACCCACTATGGACTGGACTGTCACTATTATGTTGGATCCACTATGGACTGGACTGTCACTATTATGTTGGATCCACTATGAACTGGACTTTCACAATATTATGCTAGACCCCATTGCATCCGGTCTCCCCTAGAGAGGGGGGGTGGGGGTCACCCACATCTGCGGTCCTCTCCAAGGTTTCTCATAGTCATTCACATTGACATCCCCCTGGGTAGTGAGTTTTTCCTTGCCCTTATGTGGGATCTGAGCCGAGGATGTCGTTGTGGCTTGTGCAGCCCTTTGAGACACTTGTGATTTAGGGCTATATAAATAAACATTGATTGATTGATTGATGACTATATAAGTAAACTTTGATTGATTTATTGACAAGTACAAGAAACTACAAGTAAACTACTGCAAGTACTACAACTGCAAAAAACAAAAAACATCTAAAACTACTATATTACAAGTGCTACAAGACTACATGTCCAAAATTACATGTATATTGTTAAGATTTTATCGATATTCCTTATCAATACCGGTATTTATTGTTACTCTTATCGGTACCATATGGAATTGGTGTAAATAAAGATGTGAAAAAAAAGAATTTTTTTATTACCATTTTTATTGGCTTCCTCATTATTGATTCCTTATTTGTGATTATTCCAAAGTGATTATCAGATCCTAGGGCTGGGTGGTTATGGCCAAAAAAATCTTGTTTAATATCAGGTTTTTTTTTTTACATTGTTTTTAGCCAGTTTTAAAGCATTTATACTAAATAACAAATAAACTTAATTAGCACAAACTTAATTTGTGCTAATTAAAAGTGCTCCCCAGTGTACGGGAGGCACCAAATGCGACCAACAGTCGCATTTGAGAGTGTGCATGGACACTAGAAATTCACATGTAGGTGTGAAAATACCAAAAAATGAACAATTTGAGAAATCAGACTAATGTAGTGCATTGAAACATAGTCAGTTATTCCGTCCGCGATTCCAATGACACGTAAATCTGTGATTCTGTTTACTTCCACATACCTTGTAACCGGAAGTGGGACAGTAAAAGGTCAACTCCGATTGGTTGTTTTCCCGTGTTTTTTCTAATGCTTTGCAGGTATGTATGCACATTTTAGTAACATTAAGGATTATCTGAGCAAATTTATAAAACTAAACACGATTATTGCCATAAGAGAAACATGGACCAATGCTGCAAAAGGAATGGCTTTCGAGCTGGATGGATATGAACTCAATCACATCAACAGAAAGAACAAAAGCGGAGGAGGTGTGGCTGTATATGTGGAAAAAGACTTCAACTATAGGAGATGGACTAATACACATTTTCACGGACCCAAATATCAATACAACTGATCAAACATATGATATAGAAAAAAATTGTGATTACAATGTCTTCATTCCTGTCATTAATGAATGTAAATATTATAATGAATATCATTTTAGTTATAATAGGTCCAATGATGGACAAAACATTATAATCATTCATTTCAAAAGTCACAGTCTAAACTGCAATTTACAAATGAGTTTTTGAACACCATGTACAGTACAGGATTGTTTCCCATTAGAGATGTACGATAATATCGGCAGGCCGATATTATCGGCGGATATATGCGTTAAAATGTAATATCGGAAATTATGGGTATCGTTTTTTTTATTATCGGTATCGTTTTTTATTTTTTATTAAATCAACATAAAAAACACAAGATACACTTACAATTAGTACACCAACCCAAAAAACCTCCCTCCCCCATTTACGCTCATTCACACAAAAGGGTTGTTTCTTTCTGTTATTAATATTCTGGTTCCTACATTATATATCAATATATATCAATACAGTCTGCAAGGGATACAGTCCGTAAGCACACATGATTGTGCGTGCTGCTGGTCCACTAATAGTACTAACCTTTAACAGTTAATTTGACTCATTTTCATTAATTACTAGTTTCTATGTAACTGTTTTTATATTGTTTTACTTTCTTTTTTATTCAAGAAAATGTTTTTAATTTATTTATCTTATTTTATTTTATAATTTTTTTTAAAAAGTACCTTATCTTCACCATACCTGGTTGTCCAAATTAGGCATAATAATGTGTTCATTCCACGACTGCATATATCGGTTGATATCGGTATCGGTTGATATCGGTATCGGTAATTAAAGAGTTGGACAATATCGGAATATCGGATATCGGCAAAAAGCCATTATCGGACATCCCTATTTCCCACGATAACAAAACCAACGAGAATTACGACTCACATTAAAACTGTTATTGACAACATTTTTACCAACACAAGGAATGATGAAAGACTATTAGTTGGTGGTATTTTTATGACGGATGTGAATGATCATGTTCTTGTATTTCGTGTTTATGAGAACCAATGTCTTACTGTAGTGCAAGACCCAACAGAGATATTTATAAGAAATGGATCAATAGAAGCATTAAACGCTTCGAGAGAAGACATAAAGAAACAAAACTGGGATGAAATGTACAAAGATGATGTGAATAATGCATACAACTCAATTATGAACATATTGATTTAACTGTATGACAAGAACTGTTAAAACAATCAAAATTGGAGGTGAAATTAAATAACACACATTGGATGACAAATGGGATGAGGAAAAATTTTTTTTTGTATAGAACATTTTTAAAATCAAGGACCAAAAACACAGAAGAAAGATACAAAAAAATATAAAGACAAATTGATATGTATTATGAGAAGACATTAAAAACATATTATAGTCAATTGTTAGACAAAATTAAGACAACATAAAAGGTACATGGGGATTATTTAACAGGGTTCTAAAGATGTTTACGACAAAGATGATGTAGTAAATCAGTGGTCCCCAACCTTTTTGTAGCTGCGGACCGGTCAACGCTTGAAAATTTGTCCCACGGACCGGGGGGGTTATGGTTTATTTATTTATTTATTTTTGTCATAAAGAAATACAATCATGTGTGCTTACGGACTGTATCCCTGCAGACTGTATTGATCTATATTGATATATAATGTAGGAACCAGAAATATTAATAACAGAAAGAAACAACCCTTTTGTGTGAATGAGTGTGAATGAGTGCTTTGCAGGTATGTATGCAGGGGGAGGTAGGTTTTTTGGGTTGGTGCACTAATTGTAAGTGTATCTTGTGTTTTTTTATGTTGATGTAATAATTTTTTTTATTTTTTATTTTTTTTTTTTTTTTTCTTGTGCGGCCCAGTACCAATCGATCCACGGACCGGTACCGGGCCATTGCCCGGTGGTTGGGGACCGCTGTAGTAAATGATTGTAATAATTTATTTGTAAACATCGGCCCTACCTTGGCTAAACGAATACCAAAAATTCAAGTTCATAATAAAATTGGAGAAACTATAATAGATAATATAAACAGTATTTTTCTTGATAAAGTAGTCAAGACTGAACTATTAAAAACTGTGAAGCAGTGTCCAAATAAGACCTCAAACGATTATGTAGACATGAATGTGACATTTATAAAAAGCATAATAGATTTATGTATCGAATACATTTGTAATTTTGTCATTCATGACAGGGATATTTACAGATCATATGGAAATTGCTAAAGTAATACCACTGTGATGATCTCTCACTTCATTTCTGGTTGTGTTTCCTTGTTTAATGTTTATTTCCTGTCAGCGCTCGTATTTTTGTTCCATTTCCTGCATGTCTCCCTGAACGCTCGTTTTCCTCACCTGTCCCTGATTGGCAGCCGGGCACACCTGGTTGCAGTTGCCAATTAGGCGGCTATTTATGCCTGCCACACCTGTTCCTCAGTGCTCGAGGATTAATTATGTTTGATAATCATTATATGCATGACTGCTTTTCATCTGTTTAAATATATTAAAATCCTCTTACCTACGCTTGGATCTCCTGGTTCCTGCATCTTGGGGTCACAACTACTACAGCCATGCGGGTTCACAACAACCACTTTACAAAATGGAAACAAACACAAGTCCTCGAATCACAGACCAATATCACTGCTGCCACAGTTCTCAAATATCTTAAGAGAAATTGTTTGCTTTCAGATTAAATACATTCATTAATAAATCTAACATTTTAAGTAATAGTCTATATGGGTTTCGTCCCAATGACTCAACAACAGCAATAATTGATTTGGCAGAATTTTTTTAAACTGCAATAGAAATAAAATATATATTTAGTAAGTGTTTTCTTAGATTTTCAAAAAGTGTTATTGTTAGTTGTGGAGTACCACAAGGATCGGTCATTTGACCAATACCTTTTCTCATTTATGTCAATGATATTACTATGGTTTCCAAACGGTTTAAGTGTATTTTATTTGCGGACGACACAACCCTATTTTATTCAGGACAAAATAAAACAGATGTGTTAGAGGTGGTTGAAAAGGAATCTATCAAAATTAAAAGATTGTTTGATGTAAATAGATTATCCTTTAATACTGGTAAAACAAAATGTATGATTTTTTCAGTAGTAAGAAAAGTGTGGATTATATGTCGAAGGAGTTGAGATTCAATAAACACTTGTCATGGAAATCACATATACTGATACTAAGGCTAAAGTATTCTAAAACTATTTCTGTTTTACACAAAGTGAAGGAATTGCTAAATCAAAAAGCATTGTATATTTTGTATAACTCACTGATTGTTCCATATCCAACATACTGTATTGAAGTGTGGGGTCGGGCCTGTAAAATATTTAAATCCAATCTACCTTCTGCAGAAAAGAGCCGTAAGAATCATTACTGGAAATGCATACAACTGACCCCCAAACCCAATATTCAAACAGTTAAATGTATTAACATTTCATGAAGGTTAGAGTGTCCGCCCTGAGATTGGTAGGTTGAGAGTTCAAACCCCGGCCGAGTCATACCAAAGACTATAAAAATGGGACCCATTACCTCCCTGCTTGGCACTCAGCATCAAGGGTTGGAATTGGGGATTAAATCACCAAAAAAAAATAATAATTCCCGGGCGCGGCCAAGGGCCACCGCTGCCGCTCACTGCTCCCCTCACCTCACAGGGGGTGATCAAGGGTTATGGGTCAAATGCAGAGAATAATTTCGCCACACCTTGCGTGTGTGTGACAATCATTTGTACTTTAACTTAACTTTTTAACTTTAACTGGTAGAGTATAATATCCTAAAATGACAACAATTCTACCAAACAACATTCAAAACAGATTTGTAAAAAGAGAAAGTAATTATAATCTAAAAGTAAGTGAGATCTTTAATACATTTAGATTTAGAACAGTGATAATGGAAATAAGTATTTCAATCAGAGGTGTTAGTTGATGGAACAAAGTTGATAGTGGAATAATACAACGTAAATCTCTTTCTGTACTAAAAAACAAAATACAAAAATCATGATGATGAAAAGATATGACTGAGTAAAAGGATTTCTTCATTTTTGGTGTAATTGTTGTAAAATGAAAATATGGCTTTTGTCGTCGCCAACATTGAAAGTCGATTGTATTTGGGATAACAGGGGGCAGATATACATTTTCAACTTATTACCGCTCCTTTTCATTCATAATTTACTTTAATGTTATGTTGATTGTTTTATTTGTATTCGTATTACTTTGTTAGATTTTTTTAGGAATTAAATAAATAAATGAACTGAACTGAACTGATGGGCATGGTCGCACAGGGGTTAGTGTGTGTCCCTTTATAATACAAAAGTCCTTGGTTCGATCCCTGGGCTCGGGTCGGGGTCTTTCTCCTCGTGACTGCGTAGTTTCTTTCTAGGTACTCTAGCTTCCTCCAAAGACATGCACCTGGGGATAGGTTGATTGGCAACACTAAAATTGGCCCTAGTGTGTGAACATTGTCTGTGTTGGCCCTGCGATGAGGTGGAGACTTGTCCAGGGTGTACCCTGTCTACCGCCCGAATGCAGCTGGGATAGGCTCTTCTCCCACCCCCCAAAAAAAGAAAAAAAAATCTAAATCATAAAAATCTTATCAATTTTCATCTCTATACATGATATTATATTTACACAATTACTTTTATCTACAAGTACACTACAATAAGTACCGAAACTACAAGAAATGTCCTTGTACACCAAATACTAAATCACCATTTACATTGGAATCAAATATTTACCGTATTTTTCGGACTATAAGTCGCAGTTTTTTTCATAGTTTGGCCGGGCTCCAGTGCGACTTGTATATGTTTTTATTCCTTTTTTATTATGCATTTTCGGCAGGTGCGACTTATACACCGAAAAATACGGTAATCACCTCAATCTGATACTAATGAGCCAATGACCTGTATTTCATGTTAGAATAAATCTTGCATAAAAAGGAAGTACTGTTCATATCTTTGTAAGGCTAACATTATAAAATGATCAGGGAATCAAATACTTATGTTCTGCAGTGTACATAAGGCAAATAGTCTACTGTAGATGCTGCTGAGTAAATGTTTAAGAGGCTTCATAAAGGCTCGCCAGGACGCAAGCGAGTCGTTCATCTCAAATGTCATGCAAAGCTCCTTCATCGGAGTCTTGTAAAAATGCAGAGCTAGAAATGAACATAGTAGATCTTCTTTACACCTAAACAGTGCTAACGTATAGACGACAGCCCCGTGCAATTATGTGTGCACAGCTCAGCAATAACCAGCGCTACTGTTATATGATGTAATGCACTGCAATAAGTCCACTTTCCAATTAAAGGGCCAATTGGTCTCCAGGTGCTCGCATAAACTAATATGTTTGGAGACCATCGGCCGTCCTAAAGCAGGCTTTACACTGCACGCTACTTCCTACACGTTTACAACACTTACACGTTTACTTAACGATCACTTTTAAGGCTAACCTTTGACATGACACGTTGGGGTTCGCTGGGCTTGCGAAACCAAGTAAGAGACGAACAAAACCTCAAAAGGACCCAGAGTGTCCAGATGGTGGAAATCCACTAAAAAGCTATGAAGTGTTTTATGCTCCTGAAAAAGAATTTGACAGTAATTTCCCATAATATCAATTTGTTTTTTGAGTAATCAATAGATGACTAAATGTAATTAGAACGCCTCCCTTTCTATCGCCAGACTTATTATGTCGCCCCTTCTTGGTGTGACGTCATCTACAGAACTGAAACCAATTTCCCTGCATAAACAGTGTAGATAAAGCCATGTAAAACTTTTATTTTTATTATTTAATTGCATGTTTTTGTCGCTCTGGTCCATGGTGCTTATGAAATAGACCATGAATTGATGTACGTGGACCCCGACTTAAACAAGTTGAAAAACTTATTCGGGTGTTACCATTTAGTGGTCAATTGTACGGAATTTGTACTGTACTGTGCAATCTACTAATACAAGTTTCAATCAATCAATAGACAGAGGTGGCAGAGTCATGCAGACCAGAGGCCAACGGCAGACCCCTTGTTCCAGCAAAACACGCTATTCTGTTTACAAGAGCCGTAGAGAACACCAACACAACCCTCTAGAGAGACAGCAGGTCTCCTCTCACCCGGCAGTGAGTGGTCTATGAGGGTCGACCTAGAGAAGCAAATACAATTGCCCAGGGAGATTCTAGAAACAAATCTACGGCCAGACCTGATTGTGTGATCAGAGTCAGGCAAAATCCTAATGCTGGTGGAACTCACTGTCCCATAGAAGTAGGGTAAGGGGGCCGCAAACAAGCGGAAGCAATGTTCCCTTTAAGGTGCGCGCCTGTGCAATTGCGCACTGCTCAAGCGTCCTCTGCGCACGGCAAATCTATGCCACGCACAAAATCAAATAAAAAAATAAGGGCATAACAATTTTCGACACGACACGGACACGACAGAAAAAACAGTTTTCGTCATCACTGTTCAAATATTGTAATGTCTGCCGAGACGCGTTGAGGACATGAATTCCATCGATCACTTTACCGAGCAAAACTCTTTATTGTCGGCCATAAACACATCCCCAAAACATTAGTTAAAAAAAATGATATCTAGCAAAACTGGTCATTTTCTGCAGTACAAACCAGACCAAAAGCAACTTTGTTATATCATCGCTCTGTCTCACTTGCCCCAACACATGCACATATGGCACTTAGCCAGTGATGCGTTTACAGCCACACAAAAAGTCGGACAACTCCAACACCACACATAAAGTGTAATTCCAGGTCGTTACACTATGATTTACCAATCAAATGTGTGCTTTTTCTAGTGTCATTTATTAGGAATCTTAATGTATAGATATTAATCATGAAATGCTGTTAGTATGTCAAATAAATACTAATAAAAATATATTTTTTACAAACAGGAAGTTGCAGGAATGTACACATGATCCCCTGCTTACATCTCATTGTGCAACATGTGAATGTTTTAATGGGAACTAAATGCAATGTCTGAAAGGGGTACAAATAATTTCCAAAGCAGGACCTCCACCCAGACAAACAATACAAGTGCACAGTTCATGAAAAACAATATTTTTTGTTATTGTCATTGTAAGTGGGCCTAAACACTTATATTAGAAAATAACCTCATGGAAATGACTGCTGTCATTTGATTCTAATAATAAGAGAATGTTGGTCTGTCTATCTGTGTTGGCCCTACGATGAGGTGGGGACTTGTACAGGGTGTACCCCGCCTTCCGCCCGAATGCAGCTGAGATAGGCTCCAGCATCCCCCGCGACCCCGAAAGGGACAAGCGGTAGAAAATGGATGCATGGATGGAGATTGAACTTGTTATTTAGTCAGGTTTGGGACAGGTGTGCTGCCGGTGTAGCCACAGTGTGCACGTCTGATGTTGCTCACATGGGCTCCACTGAATGCTCAGGGAATGTTTGCGTTTGCGTTTGCTCACACACATGAAAAATTATAGGGAACCTTGAGCGGAAGCACTCCAAGTATGCTGACTTGGCAGCAGAGTGCATGGAGGATGGCTGGAAAACTTACATGCAACCTGTCGAAGTGGAATGTCGGGGCTTCGTTGGGTCCTCAACCATCCGCCTACTCCGGGACATTGTCTGTGTAGGAGCAGCGTATCGAAAAGCCATTAAAGAACTGGCTGAGGAGGCAGAGAAGGGAAGGAGGAAACAGAGGAGTTGGGGGCTGAACAACACCGAGGGCATCAGCATGGGTGGCAGGGATCACTCCGCCATCAGGAGATGTACTGGGGCTCAAGGAGCGAAACATCAATGACTGGTGGTCCCCAGCTGATGACCCGGTTAGTCCCACAGATGTGTTCAGAGGAACACACTTGCACAAAGGCACCGGTGGAGGTGCGTCGGGCAGCAATGCCCAGCAGCTAGACCAGGGGTCGGCAACCTTCAGCATACAAAGAGCCATTGGAGCCCATTTCCCCCCCAAATAAAACCCACCTAGAGCCACAAACTCTGTTAGATTCCTAAAATGACGATAACACCACTTATAGTTTCCTTACACTTGTGCTATAGGACTTATGAAAATAAACACTTATTTGATGTATTTCTGGGTATAACGAAGCAAATCATCAAATTATTTTGAACATTAGAAAAAAAACACACTGTTCCTTCCCTTATTAATGAATAAAAAATAAAAATCAACTCATTCCAATGTTCTGAAGGCATACGACTGCGTTTTCATTTGACTAAAAATGTAAAACAACTACCTAGTCATCAATAAAAACAACAAATTAATAAAAATCTAAATAAATAAAATGTTTCTCTTTTTTGATCCGTCCATTGGTAGGGGTTGGCCGCTAAAAACAATACAATTGCATGGCAGCAAGAGATGTCACATACATTTCCATCGACAATATATTAAAATGTGTTTTATTTTCATATGACAAGGTCCCAGAACTCTCCAAAATAACAACTGTTGAATTAAAATAAAATAAATAAAATGAAATATAATAAATCAAGTAACCATTATTTGTTGACATTCGGTTTCAAAGCCAAAGGGAGCCACGGCGGAGGCATGAAAGAGTCGCATGTGGCTCCAGAGCCGCGGGTTGCAGACCCCTGAGCTAGACCATCAACCTGTATTTTCTTGAGTTGTTTGTCATGACCTTTTAATGACATTATTTTATTTCCCTGTGTTTTGTGTTTCTGTGTCATTGCTCCTTCTTCCTGTGTGCTTCCTCTGCCACATCACAGCCTGTCTGGGACGTTGATTAACACACCTGTCTCTGGTAATTAGGAGACTCACCTGTGGACAATCACTGATTAGAGGGGTACATTTGCCAGCGCCGCTTCTCAGACAGTGCTGACGCAATGGTGAGTGCACACCTTAGTTGTGGAGTGCATGATTTGCATTTATTTTCCTGCTTATTGCTAACTTTTGCATTTTCACCCGAGGTTGACTGCATGTCCAACGCTGATGCTCTTTGTTTTTGGTACCTAATAGAGCAAACCTGGGCATTCTGCGGCCCGCGGGCCACATCCGGCCCTTTGTGCGTCCCTGTCCGGCCCGCGTGAGGCCAATCATAAATTACAAAATAAATTGAAAAAATATCTATGTCGAGTGTGCAATACAACGGTGCTGCTTTTGTATTGAAAAGCGTTATTTGTATTACTTCCGTGTGGACGTATGCGCGTGTGTGATTGTGAGTGAATGTGAACAGCAGCATTTACAAATTACAAAATACATTTTAAAAAACATCTATGTCGTGCGTGCAATACAACTGTGCTGCTTTTATTTTGAAAATTGTTATTTATGGGCGTATGCCCAGGTGTAACCTGTGAGTGAAGGTGTACAGCGACAAGTGATGCACGGTTACCACCGAGATGTCAGCTCGCGCTAAAAAAAAGAAAAGTTTATGACGAATGGCGTGTTTCCAACAAGACTTGGACTGACAAGTATTTCTTTACAGAAATTAAAGGTAACGCTGTGTGCTTAATTTGTGGTACACAGGTTGCTGTGTTTAAAGAATATAATTTGAATCGCCACTACATGACGAAGCACGAGGAAAAATACCGGAATCTGTCCGATGAAGCGCGCGCAAGGGAGGCTGATGCGTTGATGGTAAAACTGCAAACCAAACAAGGACTTTTTGCCATATTTCACACCCCCAGATATGCAGCCGTCAGGACAAGTTTCGTCATTTCTCACAAAATTGCCAGAAAAAGTAAGGCGTTTTCTGACGGAGAGTTTATTAAGGAGTGCTTATTGAACTCTGTTGCGCTGATATGCCCGGAAACCTGGAGCTTCAGCTGAAGAACAGAACGGCCCACTTTGACTGTTTTTTGCTGGCTTTGGATGAGAGCTGCGATGTACGTGACACCGCCCAGCTGCTCATCTTCTTACGTGAGAAAACTGCAGACTTTCAAATCACGGAGTAGCTGGCAGCTTTGCAGTCAATTAAAGAGACAACCACAGGTAATGACTTGTTCACAGGGGTAAATGCGTGTTTGGACATGTTAGGACTGAAATGGGACAAGCCGGTAGGTGTGACAACAGAATGTTGGACTTTTAAAGAGGATGCAGGTTAACTTTAAATGAACCCTGTGCAGAAATTGACATTTTTGCATTGTGTTATACATCAGGAACTGTAGTGTAAGACAGTGTTAAAAATAAAACCATCAAAAGCAATCTGCTTTTGTATAAAATTAAGTTAGGTTAAATGAAATTATTATTATTACTATTAATTCTTCTTCTTCTTATTATTATTATTATTTATGTTACGGTATATCATACTTGCCAACCTTGAGACCTCCGATTTCGGGAGGCGGGGGGTAGGGGGCGTGGTCGGTGTGAGCCGGGGGGCGTGGTTGGGGGCGTGGCTAAGAGGGGAGGAGTATATTTACAGCTAGAATTCACCAAGTCAAGTATTTCTTATATATATATATATATATATATATATATATATATATATATATATATATATATATAAATAAAATAAATACTTGAATTTCAGTGTTCATTTATTTACACATATACACACACATAACACTCATCTACTCATTGTTGAGTTCAGGGTTGAATTGTCCATCCTTGTTCTATTCTCTGTCACTATTTTTCTAACCATGCTGAACACCCTTTCGCAGGTACCCAGAAAGGTTTCGAGTACCACCAAAAAAACTGAATCTCTGAAGACAGTATAAAAATCTGTGTTAAAGGTGTACAAATACTGTTTGTATAATAAGCATGTTATTGTTTACAAATGAGGGTTAAGAGTTCAGTACTAAAAAAAAAACCATTTCTAAAAGGGGAGGAATGTAATAGAGTGATCTATGTTTGTCTGTTGCCATCTCCTGGTGAATGTTGGCTATAGCGTACTGGGGTTACTTTTTGGTTGGCCAACGATTTACGTGGTGTTGCGCACCTGACGTCAAGTGTGTGAGTCTGTTCTGAAGTCTACAGTAAAGAGACGTACTTCATCACCTCGCCTGGTTATTGCTTCCAACTCAATGTATTACAACAACATTGCTGTTTACGGCAGACAAACTGCTTTACGGTAGAATAAAACATGACTGCTGTTGTTGTGTGTTGTTACCGCGCTGGGAGGACGTTAATGAAACTGCCTAACAATAAACCCACATGTAGGAGCCTAAATGCTGTTTAAGTTAATTTACATTTTTATGGAAGGTGCTTTATGTTTATTCAGCCAAAATGGGACTATTTACTTTATTTGCATAATACGAAAATGTATATATTTGCATGCTTGGAATAATTATAAGGTACACTTTATTTGTAATTATTACATTTGTCTAAATTTGATGACGTAACTGTTTGATTGCATATATGGCGGAAGGATCTGTGTGGTTGGTTGGTTTTTGGACACAGTGCATTATGGGTAATGGCAGTCAGGTGCGGGGGAATTGAGCCACACAGTTTTTTGACCTCACTCTTACTTTTTCTTACTCTTACTTTTTCTAACTCGTTCTTGCCGTAACAAACTCGCTTTATTTTGCCATTCATTTGTTCCCACATCGTTATTGTTTTACGTTTTTGAATTATTAAGTAAACGATACAAAACGAAGTGGAGCGTCTGGAGTTTTGTTTGTTGTCGCCGCAGCATGCGGAGCAGGAGAAAATAGAGGAGCGTCAAGCTAAAGGCTTCATTAGGAATCTACACCACATAAGAAACCAAGAACTCGCCCTCAATCATTCTACAGTTATAACGTGTTTGGGCAGGCACGCTGTTTATATTGTGGGAAAGCGGACGTGAATACAGGCTGTTGACACGTCACTCAGGTCCGCATGGAGCTGGAGGGGGCGTGGTTTCCAGCTCCGCCTGAATTTCGGGAGATTTTCGGGAGAAAATTTGTCCCGGGAGGTTTTCGGGAGAGGCGCTGAATTTCGGGAGTCTCCCGGAAAATCCGGGAGGGTTGGCAAGTATGCGGTACATCAAAAATAATATTGAGCAAAATGTAATTGAAATATTGTCGATGCGGCCCTCCAGCAGTGCTCGGGTTGCCGGTAAAAATTAATTGCCCACCCCTGTAATAGAAGGATCTTCTAGTTGCACACTGCCTGACTTTTCTGCTTCCGGGATCCCGCTAACAACTTCAACTATGTACCATCGTTTTGCAATGGCTAACCATAACAACTAAAGTTTCCTTATTAACATTCCTCACGTGAAGCATTGCAAATCGTGTTAGGTGTATTTATAGGATGATGACACAATGTTTTTCAGTGCACTCGCATGTGTGCAGTCAGACTGTGTTTTTGGAGTAGCAGTGTTTCCCAATGAGAATCCTGCAGTTAAGTGACTCATCCAATGAAACTTTGATATGATTAACTCATCTGTCATGATGTCATGGAGTGGCCCACTGAATTTACACACTACTGCTCTATAAAGATCTCCCAGGACACACACGGTGGCAGAAAAATCATATTTTAACACACAGACGCACACACACATACGGGATGATGTCACGGTGCACACTTTAGCTCCTCTCCAGGCGAGGCCAAGTGCAAATGAGTGTGAACGCGGCAAAGCTAAGTGGCTTTGTCAAACTGCAGCTGGGAGCAATACGAGCGCTAACAACATCATTGCAGTAATGTGCCATCAAGAGACACTTCGTGTTAGCGCTCATCTCCTTATCCTCAGGACAACGATTAGCCATAGCGTTCATTCTTTAGCGTTTAAAATGCTAAATAATTAGCATCAAAACAATTTTGAACCATTCTACTGGGATAATTACCGAAAGCTGTTTCTGAAGCAGCCTAAGCTGCTAAACTTCATTGTTCAATGGCTCAGCTCTCATTTTTCACCATTTCAAAACAGTTTGTACTAAAGGAATCTATCAAAATGAGCTTGCAATGCCAGCTGGAGGGTTACTTTCGACCTCATCATCATCACAATCACATGAGTTCCCTGCTGCTTGATGATGGTGCTGACACAGTGGTCTCATTCAAAAGGAAGGTACAGTCTCATGTTTGTTGGGATATTGTTGCATCGGACTCGATGTTCTACACCAGGGGTGTCAAACTGAAATACAGAGTGGGCCAAAATTTAAAACTGAACAAAGCCGCGGGCCAAGGTTGAACAAATGAATCTTTTAATAGGGACCCAAACAAGTTTTGCATTGAATATTGAACAAGCCCGGCTTATATAACTTTATAGTGACATGCAAAATCGAGTTTCAAAAAATACTAATAATAATTAAAAAATATCAATCGCATATCAAATAAAATGTAAATGAAAATTGAATGCCTCTTTTCTATTTGCAGCTTTCTGAGGCAGTGACGTGCGGTGAGGTTGATGGCTGGTGAGGCACTGACTTCATCACAGTCAGATTTACAAACATATGAACCCTAAAGAGTATCTTATTCACAATTTGTTTGGCAGCAGTTAACGGGTTATGTTTAAAAGCTCATACCAGCATTCTTCCCTGCTTGGCACTCAGCATCAAGGATTGGAATTGGGGGTTAAATCACCAAAAATGATTCCCGGGCGCGGCGTACACCTGCAGTCTGCAGGCGTACCTAATGTTGTGGCCCTGCAGTCATTCACAACTCCTCCAACACGAACATTATTGTTTTTGCACTTTTTGGCTTCTTATGAAATAACTTTTTTAAATAGATTCAATCTTGCACATGGAAAGTTTAAGTGTGGGCTTTAGTTGATATAACACTCCCGTCAGGGGTTGCCGTGCATTCTACGGCGGGGGTGCAGGAGGCGAGCCTCAGCCAGTGCGTCTTTTGCAGCCGTTTTATGATCTCTCAGCACAAGAAATACGTTACACACATACAGTTGTTGACAAAATACACTGTACATTATATACCTCAGCTAACTAAACTATGGAAATGTATAATATAGTTCATATAGCAATACGGTCTCACTGCACAGCAGACCAGCAGTTAGCCGAGTTCGTCCATGTTGAGGCAGTTGAGTGACGTGCCTCGACTGGCTGCTGTTCACCGCATCGTCTCTTCTCAGTATTTGAACGGCAAATGTGAAAATTCAGCTATTTTGAATAAAAATAATCTAAAACTGGTGAAGTTAAATGGAAAATAACTTTATAGTATAATCACTGGATACATTTAACAATTGAATATATATTTTTTTCTTTTTACATTTTTTTTCTTTCCATGATGGCAGGTGAGGCCCCGCCTCACCTGCCTCTAGTGACTGCACGTAACTGTTCTGAGGTAACTATCAAAATAAACTTTTTCCACAGGCTAATAGTAAAGTTGAAAATAAAATAACAATAATGAGTGAATCAAACATTCAAGCCTTGAAGTAGCAAGAGAAAGTGCATGAATAAAACGTCAATTATTGCTCAGTTTGCTACACTGATTTGCTTTAACACTGTATACGGAATAAGCAATGCTTGTATAACTTAATAGTGCAAAATCAACATTAAAAAAAACTAACAAAAAAATTTCAATGGTATATCAAATACAATTTTAATAAAAAATCGAATGCCTCTTTTCTATTTGCAGCCTTCTGAGGTAAATATCAACATTAACTTGGTGGGCGAGGGCGGGGTTTGGTGGTAACGGGGGTGTATATTGTAGTGTCCGGGAAGAGTTATTGCTGCAAGGGATTCTGGGTATTTGTTCTGTTGTGTTACGGTGCGGATGTTCTCCCAAAATGTGTTTGTGATTCTTGTTTGGTGTGGGTTCACAGTGTGGCGCATATTTTGTAACAGTGTTAAAGTTGTTTATACGGCCACCCTCAGTGTGACCTGTATGGCTGTTGACCAAGTATGCATTGCATTCACTTGTGTGTGTGTAAAAGCCACATTTAGTATTTAGACTGGACCGGCACGCTGTTTGTATGGAGGAAAAGCGGACGTGACGACAGGTTGTAGAGGACATTAAAGGGAGTGCCTTTAAAGCACGCCCCCAATAATGTTGTCGGGAGGGTTGGCAAGTATGAGTATTAGCGGTAAATTCGGTGTTACAGCGGCACCGCCGCTGTATAATACCGGCGGGCCAGTTCTAATGTTAATTTAAATTAAATTACACGGCGGGCCAGAGTTTGACACCTATGTTCTACACTGAAGTTTAAGACACAAAATAACTCAAACAGTCATGGGGGAGGCCAATTGGAGGGAAAGGGGGTATTTGGCCAAGCGCTGCTGATTCTCTGCGTGAATGCCCGCTGCAAAGAAACGGCTCCACTTTGTGAATGTTCTGATTGTTTGTGACTCACAGCAGAGCTTGGGAGGGGACTAAGGGATGTCTGAGGGGGGTGCAAAAAACCTCTAGCGCTTCTTTCTTTCTTCATCTCTTGTCTTATCTTCCCTTTTCCTGGCAGAACACAGTCACCCAGCACTGCAAGAATGCTTCTATTCACCGACATGGAAGTCGTGTCTGCCCTGAGAGTGTGCAGGCGCCGGATGGGGGGGGGGGGGCACAAAACATGGGTTTGGGGGGACACTGCACTTTCAGAGACAGAAGAATGTACAGTATGTGGACAAACAAAATGTCATGTGGAATAAATGCTTCACACAATGTGATGTGGACACCAAGACTTGATTTGGAATACATCGCTAAAGTACCAAAAAGACAACAAAAAAAGTAAACAACAGTTCAGGAGTGATGTAGATAATATAGGGGACGGCATGGCGCAGTTGGGAGAGTGGTTGTGCCAGCAACCTGAGGGTTCCTGGTTCAATCCCCACCTTCTACCATCCTAGTCACGTCCGTTGTGTCCTTGAGCAAGACACTTCACCCTTGCTCCTGATGGGTCCTGGTTTGCGCCTTGCATGGCAGCTCCCACCATCAGTGTGTGAATGTGTGTGTGTGAATGGGTGAATGTGGAAATAGTGTCAAAGCGCTTTGATTTCCTTAAAAAAAAGGTAGAAAAGCGCTTTATATATATATAACAAGTATAACTTATTAACCCATATAATGTAACCTGGAATAGAATGTGAGGGTGCAGTAGGGTTTCAAAGATGCAGTCTGGACAGGTGGAAAGAAGTGTGATGTGTAAAAAATGATGTGATGGGCATAAGAGGCGTCACTGTCACGGCCTGGGCGCATTCTAATGCGCATTCATCTGTGCGCCTCTAAGCGCGCATCACTCCTGCACCGGTGCACAGCTGCAATCAATCAGCAATCTGCACACCTGAAGCTGATGAGACGCCGGGCTTCTTAAGCCAGAGCAAACCTGCGTTCCAGGCCAGAACGTAGTTACCTGTTCCGTACAGTAAGCCGACTCATGTGCATTCTCGCTCTCCGTGTTTCCCCACTTCTGTGCTCATTGTGTGTTGTCCTGTGTATTGTTCCCGCAGACTCTCTTCGCTCCCCGGATTCAAGCTGTGTGTCTTGTCTCCCTGAGTTCCCTCTGGTCTTCTTGCTACCTTCCTGGATCTCGACCTCTCGCCTGGACACGGACTCTGACGCCTCGCTCCTGCCCTTGACCTCACGCCTGCCCACGGACCTTCGAGCTTGCCTTGCCCTTCCTGGACTTCCGCCTCTCACTCAACACGTACCTTCAACAACTCCCAGTAATACTCAGATGCAACACATAGTCACACCATACACATTTTTGGATTAGTTACACGCCTCATTTCATATTGTATATACACCGTATTTTTCGGACTATAAGTCGCAGTTTTTTTCATAGTTTGGCCGGGCGTGCGACTTATACTCAGGAGCGACTTATGTGTGAAATTATTAACACATTACCGTAAAATATCAAATAATATTATTTAGCTCATTCACGTAAGAGACTAGACGTATAAGATTTCATGGGATTTAGCGATTAGGAGTGACAGATTGTTTGGTAAACGTATAGCATGTTCTATATGTTATAGTTATTTGAATGACTCTTACCATAATATGTTACGTTAACATACCAGGCACGTTCTCAGTTGGTTATTTATGCCTCATATAACGTACACTTATTCAGCCTGTTGTTCACTATTCTTTATTTATTCTAAATTGCCTTTCAAATGTCTATTCTTGGTGTTGGGTTTTATCAAATAAATGTCCCCCAAAAATGGGACTTATACTCCAGTGCGACTTATATATGTGTTTTTTTCCTTCTTTATTATGCATTTTCGGCCGGTGCGACTTATACTCCGGAGCGCCTTATAGTCCGAAAAATACGGTAATAAATAGAGCTAAACGACGTCCTTGCTTCTGTGCCGTCTGCTTCCCCCCGCTGTATCGTAACAGTCACGCCTAATAAAGCGTATAAAGATAAAGAATGCAATCTGGGATAATGTTTATGATGAAATGTGGATAAAAGTGTGATGTATACAAAAGTTGACATTCGGAATAAAGTATTTACAGCATTTCTTTGGCATGAGGTAAAACAAAATTGACAACCACACTTTATGAACAATACATTATTGTCACACTGCGGTGAGGAAAGTCTTGTCTTGGTTTTTTCTGTCTTGTGATTTGCATGTTTTATTTTGAAAAGCAACTCCTCTTGTTTCAGATCACGGGTCCTTCCTCTTGTGTCACCAGTCTGACGTCATTCCTGACCCTTGATTGTTTCCACCTGTTTCCCATTACCCTCATGTTCCATATAAACCCATGCCTCCCCTTGTTCTTGTGCCAGATTGTCTCGTTTATTCGTGCTCTCTAGCATCCATGTCCATGTCCATGCCTTGCCTTACCTTGCCTTGCCTCGTCTCGTGCTTATGTTCCTTGATCCTGAATCCCTTCGTTGCTATTTTGAGTTTTCCTTTCTTCCTCCTCAGCAGAGTGATTTTTTGTTATTTAGTTTATTCAGCCGAAGTGGTGAGTTTCAGTTATTTTTCATTCTTTCCTCAAATTTTTGAGTGACAAATTTTGTTAAACTTTATTAGATTAGATAGTGTATAATTTTTCATAGCTGTTGTTTCTTCCTCCTGTTGGAGCGTTTTTTGTTAATACATTTTATAGCATATACGGCGCCAATTATAGTTTGTCTTTGCTTTTGTGTTTTCCTCCGTTTGGAGTGATTTTCGGTTGTTCCTATTTTTTGGAACCTTTCCTTGACTTTGGAGGTGAAAGGAAGCTGTCAAAATAAAAGCCTGTCTAAGTTCCCTACTCTACATCTGAGTCCTATTCTTTTTACCAAGCCTGACAATTATGTCATAAGGATTACAAGGATGTGTTGGAGGATTAAGGGGTCCAAGGTGGAACAAGGCAAATCATGTGGAATACAAGTTAAAATCTGGATTTAGGGGTGGCATGTGAAACCAATTATGGAAGCAACGCATGCTGAATAACAAACGGAAGATGCCCCATCTTAAAACTAATTTGTATTCGCTAGCCTATAAATACACCACCGTTTTAGACCAGTTGATCTGCCGTCTCTTTTCTGCTCTGCCCCCCTCTCCTGCGTGGAGAGGTTATTAGGTGACCGCAGATGAGACGCTAGCTGTTCAAATTCGGGACCCAGGGTGGACCACTCATCTGTGCATCAGTTGGGGACGTCTCTGCGCTGCCGACCTGTCTCCACTCAAGATGATCCCCTGCTGGCCCCACTATGAACTGGACTCTCACACTATTAACTAGATCCACTCGAGATCCATTGCACCGGTCGCCCGGGGGATGGGGGGGGTCCCCACATCTGCGGTCCCCTCCAAGGTTTCTCATTGTATCCCATTGGGTTGAGTTTTTTTCTTGCCCTGATGTGGCATCCGAGCCAAGGATGTCGTTGTGGCTTGTGCAGCCCTTTGAGACACTTGTGATTACGGACTATATAAATAAACTTTGATTGATTGATTGATTGATTGAATGCAGACTAAAGGATGCAATATTGACAGAATTATGCAATGTGGAATAAAGGATATAAAATGGACAGAAGGATGACATGTGGAATAAGGGATGTAAAATGAACAAAAGGACACTAAAGCAGTCTTTTTCAACCACTGTGCTGCGGCACACTAGTGTGCCGTAAGATACAGTCTGGTGTGCCGTGGGAGATTATCTAATTTCACCTATTTGGGTTAAAAATATTTTTTGCAAACCAGTAATTATAATCCGCAAATGATGTGTTGTTGTTGAGTGTCGGTGCTGTCTAGACCTCAGCAGAGTAACCGTGTAATACTCTTCCATATCAGTAGGTGGCAGCCAGTAGCTAATTGCTTTGTAGATGTCGGAAACAGCGGGAGGCAGTGTGCAGGTAAAAAGGTATCTAATGCTTGAACCAAAAATAAAACAAAAGGTGAGTGCACCTAAGAAAAGGCATTGAAGCTTAGGGAAGGTTATGGAGAACGAAACTAAAACTGAACTGGCTACAAAGTAAACAAAAACAGAATGCTGGACGACAGCAAAGACTTACTGCGGCGTCCACAATGTACATCCGAACATGACATGACAATCAACAATGTCCCCACAAAGAAGGATAAAAACAACTGAAATATTCTTGATTGCTAAAACAAAGTAGATGCGGAAAATATCGCTCAAAGGACGACATGAAACTGCTACAGGAAAATACCAAAAAAAGAGAAAAAGCCACCAAAATAGGAGCGCAAGACAAGAACTAAAACACTACACACAGGAAAACAGCAAAAAAACTCCAAATAAGTCAGGGTGTGATGTGACAGGTGGTGACAGTACACCTACTTTGAGACAAGAGCTATAGTGATGCATACTAGGTTATGGTTTAAAGTCATATCCAACAATTGCGACGACTTTTTACTGTCAACTGAGTTTAATTTTTTAATGATTTCTGCTGGTGGTGTGCCTTCGGATTTTTTCCATGCAAAAAATGTGCTTTGGCTCAAAAAAGGTTGAAAAACACTGCACTAAAGGATGTAATATTGACATCATGATGTGTGTGACAAAATGGTGTAATGTGGAATAAAGGATGTCATATTGACAAAATGATGTAATCGTGGGTTAAATGATGTAAAATGGACAGAAGGATGCAATGTGGACGAAAGGATGTACTATTGACCAAATGATGTAATGTGAGCTGAAGGATGTAATAGGGACTAAATGATTTAACTCACAATAAAGTATGTAAAATTGACAAAAGGACGTAATGATAAATGAGTTGTACTTGTATAGCGCTTTTCTACCTTCAAGGTACTCAAAGCGCTTTGACACTACTTCCACATTTACCCATTCACACACACATTCACACACTGATGGAGGGAGCTGCCATGCAAGGCGCTAACCAGCACCCATCAGGAGCAAGGGTGAAGTGTCTTGCTCAGGACACAACGGACATGACGAGGTTGGTACTAGGTGGGGATTGAACCAGGGACCCTCGGGTCGCGGACGGCCATTCTTCCACTGCGCCACGCCGTCCCACGTAAAGTAACAAAAAAGTAAAAGTTAGCGTTGTCACGGCTGGTTACTCCCTTTTGTTGGTGTTCTCTGTGTTTGTGTTTATTTCCTGTCAGCGCTCTTATTTTGGTTCAGTTTCCTGCTTGTGTCCCTGAGCGCCGTTTCCCCTCACCTGCTGCTGATTGGCAGCCTGGCCAACACCTGGTGTCAATCAGCTGGCTGCTATTTATGCCTGCCTCGCCCTCCAGTCAGTGCTTGAGGATTGTATTCTGTAGACTGTCGTTTTCCTGTTATCCTGGTTTCTTTTTTCCCCTGCATTTCCTTTTGACATTAAAGTCATGTTTTCCTGCGCTACGCCTGCCATCTCTGCATCTTGGGGTTTGTCACCAACAGATCCTGACAAGCGGTGCCCGTTGTTTGATTTCCTCCCTCAGTGCGCTGACATGCAGCTCGTCTTCGGGAGGACACACGTTGTTGTGGACATAGACTACGTTTACACGGCAGGCCAAAGTGGCCCAAATCTGATTTCTTTTAAATCTGATTTTTTTCCACCAGATTGTTTGCACTGCAAGTAAAATCTGATTTTTATCGGACTCCAGTGTAAACGCGCACAGGCCCCAATGTGGCCTCGACGTCACTTACATACGCACTTCCATAAAGTGAAAACAAAGGAAGTTAACCCTCAGGAAAACAAAATAAAATAAAAGTTACGACCCCTCAAAGCCCGTGAAAATAAAGTAAAATAATGTGTGAATGGATGTACAAACCCCGTTTACATATGAGTTGGGAAATTGTGTTAGATGTAAATATAAACGGAATACAATGATTTGCAAATCATTTTCAACCCATGTTCAGTTGAATATGCTACAAAGACAACATATTTGATGTTCGAACTGATAAACTTTTTTTTTTTTGCAAATAATCATTAACTTTAGAAGTTGATGCCAGCAACACATGACAAAGAAGTTGGGAAAGGTGGTAATAAATACTGATAAAGTTGAGGAATGCTCATCAAACACTTATTTGGAACATCCCACAGGTGAACAGGCAAATTGGGAACAGGTGGGTGCCATGATTGGGTATAAAAGTAGATTCCATGAAATGCTCAGTCATTCACAAACAAGGATGGGGCGAGGGTCACCACTTTGTCAGCAAATGCGTGAGCAAATTGTTGAACAGTTTAAGAAAAACCTTTCTCAACCAGCTATTGCAAGGAATTTAGGGATTTCACCATCTACGGTTCGTAATATCATCAAAGGGTTCAGAGAATCTGGAGAAATCACTGCACGTAAGCAGCTAAGCCTGTGACCTTCGATCCCTCAGGCTGTACTGCATCAACAAGCAACATCAGTGTGTAAAGGATATCACCACATGGGCTCAGGAACACTTCAGAAACCCACTGTCAGTAACTACAGTTGGTCGCTACATCTGTAAGTGCAAGTTAAAACTCTCCTATGCAAGGCGAAAACCGTTGATCAACAACACCCAGAAACGCCTTCGGCTTCGTTGGGCCTGAGCTCATTTAAGATGGACTGATACAAAGTGGAAAAGTGTTCTGTGGTCTGACGAGTCCACATTTCAAATTGTTTTTGGAAACTGTGGACGTTGTGTCCTCCGGACCAAAGAGGAAAAGAACCATCCGGATTGTTATAGGCGCAAAGTTGAAAAGCCAGCATCTGTGATGGTATGGGTGTGTATTAGTGCCCAAGACATGGGTAACTTACACATCTGTGAAGGCACCATTAAAGCTGAAAGGTACATACAGGTTTTGGAGCAACATATGTTGCCATTCAAGCAACGTTACCATGGACACCCCTGCTTATTTCAGCCAGACAATGCCAAGCCACGTGTTACATCAACGTGGCTTCATAGTAAAAGAGTGCGGGTACTAGACTGGCCTGCCTGTAGTCCAGACCTGTCTCCCATTGAAAATGTGTGGCGCATTATGAAGCCTAAAATACCACAACGGAGACCCCCGGACTGTTGAACAACTTAAGCTGTACATCAAGCAAGAATGGGAAATAATTCCACATGAGAAGCTTAAAAAATGTGTCTCTTCAGTTCCCAAACGTTTACTGAGTGTTGTTAAAAGGAAAGGCCATGTAACACAGTGGTGAACATGGCCTTTCCCAACTACTTTGGCACGTGTTGCAGCCATGAAATTCTAAGTTAATTATTATTTGCAAAAAAAAAAAAAAGTTTATGCGTTTGAACATCAAATATCTTGTCTTTGTAGTGCATTCAATAGAATCATTGTATTCCGTTTATATTTACATCTAACACAATTTCCCAACTCATATGGAAACGGTGTTTGTATATAGTGTAATATATTTGGGAGGGTTCTACTCTTTTATGTTACGGTTTGTGCAGGGGAAGAAGACGGCACAGACAGGAGGGACGTCGTCTTAGCTCTATGTTTATTTATATATATGAACAATATATATAAATAAGAAATACTAATAATAAACAAGGGAATGGAGTGTGACTATTTCAAAAGTGTATGGTGTGCAACTATGTGTAGGAATTATATGAGTGTTACCCGTAGTGTTGAGCGAGAGGCGGAACTCCAAGAGGGGCAAGGCTGGCTCGGAGGTCCGTGAGTAGATGTGAGGTCGAGGGGAGGAGAGAGGCGTCAAAGTCCGTGTACAAGCTGAAGGTCACGAGCCAAGAGGCAGCCAGGGAAGCAGAGGGAATACGGGGAGACGAGACACGCGATTTGTGACGCGGGAACGGAGGTATGCCGCTGGAAGGCGACAAGGAGGACACGAAACAATTGAACACGTGCATAGTGCTAGATATGTTTGGCTTACTGTACAGGACAGGTCATTACGTTCTGGCACAGGATAGCAGGTTGCGCTGGCTAAAGAAGGCAGGTCTTCTCATCAGCGACAGGTGCGTTGATTGCAAATGATTGATTGTAGCCGCTTGGAGTGGCGTGCGCCCAGCGTAGCGCACAGATGAATGCGCCCGGGCCGTGACATTTTAATGGCTGTAAAGTAGAGGAGACATCAGCGTGGATCTACGGGAGATTTATTTTACAACTCACATGTAAGCAAATGCGCCAGGACGTCAATTACGGTCCTTCAACAATCGCTATTTCTTCGGAATCAAAATATATATTTATATATTACATATAGCTTATTATCTGTGCACTGTTGACAAGCGATGCACAGAAAATGTGTCCGTCTTCAACAGACTTTGCTCACCAAAACCGGGTGTTGTGATAAAATGTCCAAATGTCGCACACACGAGTGACATTCCGATCACATTCAGGTCGCATTGCGTTTAGATGGAAGTCATATTTGAAAAGATCCGAATCCAATCGGATTCAGGTCTATCTCCTGATGTGGCTTGAATCTGATGCCAAAAGATCAGATTTGAAGCACTTTGGAGCATTTAGACTGGCAAAAAAAAAATCCTGATCCGTGTCACCTGATGGCAAAAAAATCTAATTTGGTGTGCAGCGTGAACAAGGCCTAACTCAAAATAAAGTACATAAAATTGACAAAAGGACGTAAAGTCACAAAAAAGTAAAAGTTAACGGATGGGTGTGCAAGTGCGGCAGGGCCCGTTGTTTGAATCCCTCCCTCGGTGCGCTTACATGCAGCTCGCCTTTAGAGGACACACGTTGTTGTGGACATAAAGACCTTCTTATTCCTCTTCTGTCAAGTGAGGCAATGCCGATGTGTGGCGGCTCTATGTGTGGCTGATGTTCGGCGGGGGGGGGGGGGGGGGGGGGTCAGTGATGGTGTGAGACGAGTCAAGAGGAGGAAGTGTGAAGGGGAAAAGGGGGGAGTCGGCCTGCAGGGTCCTCACCAGAAAAAGATAAAGACGCGCTGTGTGGATTTGTAAGAATGTTGCCTATCAAACTGGATGACACATACACACCAAACAATGTGTGTGTGTGTGTGCGTGTGTGTGTCTGTGGACCGCAAGATAGTTAAATGGCTTCTTTGTATACTTTGTATACATACAATACATTTCCCATACTAAAATACTAAAGTGTTACTATATATATATATATATATATATATATATATATATATATATACATATATACATATATATATATATATATATATATATATATATATATTCCTCGCGCACTAATTACCGTATTTTTCGGAGTATAAGTCGCACGGGAGTATAAGTCGCGCGGGCCGAAAATGCACAATAAAGAAGGAAAAAACATATTTAAGTCGCATTTTTGGGGGAAATGTATTTGATAAAAGCCAACACCAAGAATAGACATTTGAAAGGCAATTTAAAATAAATAAAGAATAGTGAACAACAGGCTGAATAAGTGTACGTTATATGAGGCATAAATAACCAACTGAGAACGTGCCTGGTATGTTAACGTAACATATTATGGTAAGAGTCATTCAAATAACTATAACATATAGAACATGCTATACGTTTACCAAACAATCTGTCACTCCTAATCGCTAAATCCCATGAAATCTTATACGTCTAGTCTCTTACGTGAATGAGCTAAATAATATTATTTGATATTTTACGGTAATGCGTTAATAATTTCACACATAAGTCGCTCCTGAGTATAAGTTGCACCCCCGGCCAAACTATGAAAAAAACTGCGACTTATAGTCCGAAAAATAGGGTAACTGAAAGAGTGCGCACTTGATAATAATAATAATAATAATAACTGGGATTTATATAACGCTTTTCTAAGTACCCAAAGTCGCTTTACATGTAGAACCCATCATTCATTCACACCTGGTGGTGGTAAGCTACTTTCATAGCCACAGCTGCCCTGGGGTAGACTGACGGAAGCGTGGCTGCAATTTGCGCCAACCGCCCCTCCGACCACCACCTATCATTCATCATTCAATTCACCGGTGTGAGTGGCACCGGGGGCAAAGGGTGAAGTGTCCTGCCCTAGGACACAACGGCAGCGATTTTTTGGATGGTAAGAGGCGGGGAGCGAACCTACAACCCTCAGGTTTCTGGCACGGTTGCTCTACCCACTACGCCATGCCGCCCTCACTTGATGTCATATTATCGATAGAAAAATGCATTTTTTGCATTGATTTTCCTTAGCGGCTAGGAGACAGCGAGAGTAACAAGCAGTAGAAAATGAATTAGAAAGGACAGATTTAAAAAAATAAAAAATAAAAAAATAGATTTTTTTTTTTTTTTTTTAACTTGGAACTTCCCGCGGGCCGGATTTTGGACACTGGTGGGCCGGATTCGGCCCGCGGGCCGTAGTTTGGGGACCCCTGTGCTAAACTACCTGAACAACACATTTTAGCGTTGTGCTATAGCTGACAGAGCAAATGTCTAATAATTCTAGTTAACAATACATTTTTATTTTTTTAAATAAAAGGCCAATAAAAAATGTGTTTTCATGTTTTTTTGTGTACTTCATGCAGCATGACTCAAGTCCCTACGTCACGACTTCATGTTTTTTTTTTTACGCCTTTCGTCTCGTCTGTCACGTTGATGAGATCACACACGAGGCCTGATAGACATCGTCCGCGGACGACAAAAGGTCCTGAAGGCTTTTAACTGAGCGGACTCACTTCCTGTCAGCGGCCGGTGGGCTTGTCCTGTTTTTACGCACTCAGCAGGAAATGTGATGATGATGATGATGATGAGGGCCTAACATCTAGTGTGTGTAGGCTGCACCCCCTCCACACACCCCCTCCCCCCTCCACTGACCTCCCCGACCCCCCCATGCCTCTTTTGAATGACTTCATCAGAGCAATGGATGCATTGTGTTGGGAATCAAGCCGGATATGTTGCCTCTACTGTCACTACACGCGCCAGACACTGCCTTGTCCATCCGTTTGTGTGTGCGTGTGTGTGTGTGTGTGTGTTCTGGCAATGCTTACTTAATGGGGACATTAAGTTTACACAGTCACCTTTAGGGGACCTCTGACGGTATGGGGACAAAAAAAACAGGTCCCCTAAAGGGAAACCGTTTTAAATGATAGTCAGATCCATTCTGAAAATATGCCTAAGTGATTTTTAAGCTTTGGCCCATAAAACATGTTTACTGGTTAGTTTGTGTGTGTCATGTCTGTGTGACCATGTTTTGTATTAGTCATGTTTTGTTTTGTTTAGTTATTGGACTCTTTAGTTTCTGGCTTTTCACTCCCTTGTCTTGTTTCCATGGTTACCCATTAGTTTCACCTGTTCCACGTTTGGACTCATTGTGCACTCTTGTTTGTCACCATTTCACCTGTCACGTCACGCACCTGTTTCACGTTTTGAGTCACGCACCTGTTTTCGTTAATCATGTCTGTAGTATTTAAGTTCATTGTTTTCAGTTTGTCTTCCTGCCGACATCCCACAATTATGCTCTGCACATTCCTGACACTTGATTTCATGTCCATCGTTCATGCTGCTCCTTTAGTCCATGCCAAGTAAGTTTTTGTTTATTAATGCTACAGTTAGTGTTTTTTGTTGTTCATAGTTTCTGCCTTTGTGCAAGTTTTGTGTTTATAGTCAAGTTTTGTACTTCAGCCCTTGTGCGCACCTTTTGTGTGCATCTTTTTTTTGTAGTTATAGTGTTTAAATAAATCATGTACTCCCCTTCACGCCACGTATGGTCCAAATATTTTGCACCTCGGGAAAACAAACCACGCCATAGTCCCAGACGTGACAGTGTGTGAGACATTTGCACAGCAGCCCCCTCATCAGGCTGTAGCTGGTACTGCACTCGCTGCTTTTTTTTAAATGGTCCTCAGTAGTCACGTACAAATTTGTGTGAATTATGCAAAATGATTTAAATTTGGTCCCCATGAACCATATTAACTCTTTTTTTCCCCCCAGCGTCCCCAGTAAGAATGATCAGCGCATTACTTCATCAATCCAGAGATTTAAAGACGTGTATGAGCTAACTGGGCAGTGGCCATTATACAATTTTTTTTTTTGCCTCAACAACTTGTAGAAAGGGTGGTCCCCACAAGTGATGATCAAAAACTTGGTCCCCATTCCAAATGATAACCAGTTTATGTGTGTGAGTGTGTGAGTGTGCGTGTGCGAAGGCCTCACGTTGTTGTTCCCTCGTGAAACACTTTGCTCCGGGGCATGTGAATCAGTCAGTCCCGCCGGTATATTTTTTTTTGTGTGATTGTCGCGGCCTAAATTGTCAGCCTTTTTTTTTTTTTTTTAGAAAAGTTGCGGCAAAAGTAGTGATTTTTTTTTTTTTTTTACAATAACATTGAATCAACTTGTGTTTTTATTCAATTTGCTATCAACGTTCGAGTGTTCCTTGTAACTTTAACCACAAAAACGACATCATTTCGACAGAAAAACGGAAAACAAACACCGTGTTGATGTTTTGCTCATTTTATATTACACAGGCTTAAAAGTAGACACTAAATGGCAGTAAACACAAATACAAAGAGCTCATTTTCAAAAGAGTGTACTAATTACTCTTTAAAGTAATTACAACTAATAATACTTATAATTATGATTACAGAGAGAAACAGGCTTCCTTGTTGCCTGCTGTCTGCTCGGTCGTCTAAAAGTTGCAGAAATTCTCTGTGTATGAGAGGGACAAGATCATGGGTGTCAAAGATGAATTTGGTAGGTATAAAAATTAGCTGAGATTTTTGAATGAAAGAAACTTCTAAATGCGTCCACTGGATGTCGCAATAGCAATTCTTTGTATCCCCTACCGCAGGAGTGCGCACGACTTCAGAGGGGGCGGAGCTATGTGCCCAGTTAAGATAAAGGACTGGGGACACATTATCTGGGTGCACATAAATATGCTGAAATAACATGGTACCCCCTTCTAACTTCATGTGTGATTCATGAAATTAGTCCAAAGTCACAAGTTTTGTTGTAGATTATGCTACATATGTACAGAATAAACCACATGATGTTAGTACATCAGTTGAGGAACATGAGTAAATTACATTAATAACATCCCGTAATTTGATTTTGATATTAGTATTTATTACAACTTCTGATAGATTAAAATTTTACACCAATGAGAGCATTTTAAAAGTCTACCAGAATCACACTTATTTGACGGATGAATATTATCACATCATTTATTCAGAAATGATAAATCCCGACAAATGAAGATACACTATATTTTCCGGGAGACTCCCAAAATTCAGCGCCTCTCCCGAAAACCTCCCGGGACAAATTATCTCCCGAAAATCTCCCGAAATTCAGGCGGACTCAGGTCCATGCGGACCTGAGTCCGCTTTCCCACAATATAAACGGCGTGCCTGCCCAATCACGTTATAACTGTAGAATGATCAAGGGCGAGTTCTTGGTTTCTTATGTGGGTTTATTGTTAGGCAGTTTCATTAACGTCCTCCCAGCGCGTTAACAACACACAACAACGGCAGTCACGTTTTCGTCTACCGTAAAGCAGTTCGTCTGCCGTAAACAGCAATGTTGTGACACTCTTAAACAGGACAATACTGCCATCTAGTGCATTTGATGAAAGCACTTTTGTGCGTGCCACACAGCAATGCATCATCAGAGAGGGTGTTCAGCATGGTTCGAAAAATAGTGACAGAGAATAGAACAAGGATGGACAATTCAACCCTTAACTCAACAAGTGTAAATAAATGAACACTGAAATTCAAGTATTTCTTGTATTTATATATATATATATATATATATATATATATATATATATACATAGCTAGAATTCACTGAAAGTCAAGTATTTCTTATATATATATATATATATATATGAAATACTTGACTTGGTGAATTCTAGCTGTAAATATACTCCTCCCCTCTTAACCACGCCCCCAACCACGCCCCCCCCCCTCGGAGGTCTCAAGGTTGGCAAGTATGGCCAAAAGTATATGGCCACCCATCCAAATGATCAGAATCAGGTGTCCTAATCACTTGGCCCGGTCACAGGTGTATAAAATCAAGCACTTAGGCATGGAGACTGTTTCTACAAACATTTGTGAAAGAATGGGCCGCTCTCAGGAGCTCAGTGATTTCCAGCGTGGAACTGTCATAGGATGCCACCTGTGCAACAAATCCAGTCGTGAAATGTCCTCGCACCTAAATAGTATGGGTTTGGAGGTTGCCAGGAGAACGGTACATTTCGGACTGCATTGGGCCAAATGTGAAATTTGGTGGAGGAGGAATTATGGTGTGGGGTTGTTTTTCAGGAGTTGGGCTTGGCCCCTTAGTTCCAGTGAAAGGAACTTTGAATGCTCCAGGATGCCAAAACATTTTGGACAATTCCATGTGTTCCAACCTTGTGGGAACAGTTTGGAGCGGGCCCCTTCCTCTTCCAACATGACTGCGCACCAGTGCACAAAGCAAGGTCCATAAAGACATGGATGACAGAGTCTGGTGTGGATGAACTTGACTGGCCTGCACAGAGTCCTGACCTGAACCCGATAGAACACCTTTGGCATGAATTAGAACGGAGACTGAGAGCCAGGCCTTCTCGACCAACATCAGTGTGGGACCTCACCAATGCGCTTTTGGAAGAATGGTGGAAAATTCCTATAAACACACTCCGCAACCTTGTGGACAGCCTTCCCAGAAGAGTTGAAGCTGTAATAGCTGCAAAAGGTGGACCGACATCATATTGAACCCTATGGGTTAGGAATGGGATGGCACTTCAAGTTCATATGTGAGTCACGGCAGGTGGCCAAATACTTTTGGCAATATAGTGTACTATGAACAGCAACATGTAAGTGCAAAAAAAAAAACATTATGATTTTTATGTTTTCAGATTGTGCTATTTTCAAACAAAGAAAACCGAAGTTGTCTTTATTTTTAAGCCATGACATGATTTTACCAGTCCGGCCCTCAATGTGGCCCCTGAGCTAAAATGAGTTTGACACCCCTGGATTAGATAGTTCACATGCATGTTTGAACACCATTTGTAGACACATTTGATTGGTGAAAATGATGCTAATTCGCCATAATATGCGGGGGAAGTTGCAGGCACTGGACACCTTTGTGAGGCCTTGCATAATTCGCAAGTATTGGTTGAATGTGCTTGAATTGGCACACATTGCAAATCCATGGAGGGACTCATTAGCTGGCAGGCTCATTTAAAACCCTTTGATAATTTGAGAAGCAACAGTACTCACTGACCATTCAACAATTTCCCTTGTGGATCATTAAAGTTTGTCTAAGTCTAAGTCTAACTCTATACCCCAGCTACCCTGTGTGTGGCATTATTAAAAAACAATGGGGTTCTTGCTCGGACATAAAACAAACACTGAGAACAGAATGCTTAAAAAAACAAAAGGACCACATCGCCCTCAACGCTGATCTTTGACCTTAACTACTTTATTAGGCACATGTGCGCTAAAATCCTCATTGTTCTTTCTCATTCTTATGCCCCAAAATGGACACGATCCATCCAACCCAGGGGGTGTCAAACTCATTTTAGATCGGGGGCCACATGGAGAAAAATGTACTCCCAAGTGGGCCTGGTAAAATCACGGCACGATAACTTAAAAATAAAGACAAGAGTAGAAACAAGCACATTCTGAAATTGTACAAATCGTAATGTTGTTTGGTTTAATTTTACAATTACTTGTTTCGGTTAATAGTATATATACTTTAATTGTCGTTATTTATATTTTCTGAATAAATTAAGTGATAATGTTCATCAGTCAACTCACTGGTGTTAATTTTCAATATATCAAGATAAAAAAAAATGGGTAAAATGGGCGTTATAGCTCGGTTGGTAGAGCGGCCGTGCCAGCAACTTGAGGGTTGCAGGTTCGATCCCCGCTTCCGCCATCCTAGTCACTGCCGTGGTGTCCTTGGGCAAGACACTTTACCCACCTGCTCCCAGTGCCACCCACACTGGTTTAAATGTAACTTAGATATTGGGTTTCACGATGTAAAGCGCTTTGAGTCACTAGAGAAAAGCGCTATATAAATATAATTCACTTCACTTCACTAACACTTTAGTACAGGGAACACAGTCACCATTAATTAGTTGCTTATTAACATGCAAATTAGTAACATATTGGCTCTTAATTAGTCATTATTAGGTACTTATTAATGCCTTATTCTGCATGGCCTTATTATACAACCATTAAGCCATTAACTAAGCGTTAACTAACCCTAACCCTAACCCTTATTGCTTATTAGTAACCCCAACCCTAACCCTAACCCTTATATGTTCCCCTAGTGTCCAAATAACTATAAATTAATCTTTGTTACTTTAATATGCAACTAATTAGTGGTGCATATGTTCCCCATAGTAAAGTGTTACCAAAAAATTATATCAAAAATAAACTACAGTATGTTATTTATGTAGTTTGATCATTTTCCTGGACTGATGTACTAACATAATGTGGTTTATTCTGTACATATGTAGCATCAAATTTACAAATCTTAATGTTTTTGGGTTATTTTTTTTACACTTGCATGTTGCGGTTGATAGTCCATCCATCCATCCATCCATTTTCTACCGCTTATTCCCTTCGGGGTCGCGGGGGGCGCTGGAGCCTATCTCAGCTACAATCGGACGGAAGGCGGGGTACACTCTGGACAAGTCGCCACCTCATCGCAGGGCCATAGTATTATATTAAATTATGTGATATTGTTCATCAGTCAACTCGTTAATTTTCAATCCATCTGTCACGACGGGGGGGGGTGTTCGCAGCTTACTGCGAGGTTTGCAAAACTGACGGCTCCGGACGAAGGCGTGAAGGTAGGATTTGATTTATTTAACATAAATCACCCAACTACCAAAACACAGGCAAACAACAAAAAAGGCAAACGTGCCGATTGCACGAGAGGCTAAGACTTAGCATAGGCTATGGCATGAAACGAACAAAACTTACTTGGCATCGGCGTGACGCAAACAATGAAGCCAGGACGAGTGATCAACAAAGGCAGGCTAAAATAGTGTCTCTTGATTACAAACAGGTGTGTCCCGAACGCAAGAGGCAGGTGAAAATCGTAAGTAACAATGGTTACTTAACTCAGGAGGTGCACAAACAGGAACTGAAGGAGTCCAAAACAAACAGGAAATAACAAAAACATAATCCAGACCACTGATCATGACACTATGAAGATAAAAAAAATGACAGTATGTTATTTATGTAGTTTGCTCATTTTCCTCGACTGGTGCACTAACATGTGGTTTATAAATGTTTTTTACATATGTAGCATCAGGGGCGTCACTAGCTTTTAAGGACAGGGGGGGCTTAGCCCCCAGGAGATGCACAGGATGCGAGCGAACGTTACGCACAAGCACAACACTTCACAAACGGCTAACAAAGACTTAGAAATTATTCATTGTTATTATTATTATTTAAAAAAAATGCACGGGACGAAATGAAATGCTCCCCGGGACGATGGCTTTTAACCATTTTTTTTCTTTTTCTTTTTATGTATTTATTTATTTTACATTTTATATTAAATGTCTTGGTTTTTCCTCCCTCTGAAAAGTCTATGAAATGTTTAACAAGCCATCCTATAATAATACAACAGCTATTAATGTAACAATACAATAAAACAAATATATTTAATGATATTTTTTAAATTATTTTAACAATAGGCTAATAATGTACATTACTTTATATAGATTCTACAAGAAACACAAAACTTAAAAACTCAATTATTTACAATTGCACGCAGCTTCACTCATTGTAAAGGAAGATAATGTGCTTCGTACACGTGCAGGACCGCAAGCAAGGTCGCAGAGAAAATGCGGACTGGAATTTGAGTGATGTGGGCATTTTCTATATGAACAAGTGGAATGGATTGGATACCGACGCACTAAAAGGGCTCTCTACCTTAAGCTACGAAGTGAGGGGAAACTGAGTGAATAATAACAGGTTATATGATTATTTATTTAAACTCATATTCGATGTGTATTTGTAAAAAAAAAAAAAATATATATATATATATATATATATACATAACACCAAATTATTTAGGGGGGCTTAAGAATATTTTAGGGGGGCCTAAAAAAAATAGGCCTAACAACGCCAATGTGTAGCATCATCTACAAATACAAAGAATTGCTATTGGGACATCTAGTGGACAAATTTAGAACAGCAGTTTCTTTCGTTCAAAGATTTTGGCTCATTTTTATACTTAGCAAATGGATAAAACATGTTCGCGGGCCTTACGTTTGACAGCCCTGATCTAACCCTTGACCTCTAAACCACTATTAATAAGCACCATCTTTAAAACCAGCAGGGTGCTTGCTCAGACAAAAGACAGTATAGAGACAAACAATGTGACCTTTAACATTCGTCAGATCCAGGTCTAGACTGCGTACATCTGAACAGGCACCATCTTCAAATAAGCTCTGCAAACACTCCGCTTGGCCTCAGCATCACCATGGAAACGGGCGTCGCGTCGGGCCCTCCGTGAGCGCGGGCGGCGCTGTGGGCCGGTTCCCCGTGTTCAATCAATGTTGAACGCATCCCGAGCGAGCGCAGCATTCATTAGGAGACATTACAAGTAACGTTATAGCTCAACTTTAAACACGGCCATCGACCTGGAGGCCGCTTAATGATAGAAAAATGATATCATTTGCGGCGGCGCTCCTTTGTAAGATGACCCAGAAAGGCGCGCGGGGGTCTCTTCATCTTGACCGCGTCGGCTATCGATTTCTACTGAGGGTAATGACTTTTTATGTGTGTAATATATGAGGCCGTGTTTGATGGGGGCTGAGCTGTTTGCTCACAGTGGCCCATTTTCACGGCCCTCGCCGGGGGAGTCGTAGCAAGCAACAATATACATCACAGGACTCTCCGAGGACGCGGCTTAGCGCCCTCTCACCTTTCATTTGAGCCCACACGTCTTCGGACGACCGCGACGTGCATGCTTGATGGATCCGTTGTGAGAAAACCGTCTGGTTAACTCGTTCTTCCTGGCGGTGTTAAAGGCAGTGGACACTTCATTAGGTACGCCTGCGCCCTCTCATGACAGCCGTACTTTGACTTGGCGCTAAACGTGCTGACGCGTATGCGAAATAAATGAAGTCGTTCACTTCTAAAGGAGCGAGCTAGACTTCTCATCTAGACTCACTAGTGATGAATTGATGCCTTTCAAAAATAAAATAGACATTTTCCTTTTGATGCACCTTTATCCAGATTTGCACCAACAATTACTCTTCCCTTTACAGCATTTTCATGTACATTTTTAGTTTTTTGCTTTATTATACTAAATCAGGGGTGTCCAAACTTTTTCCACCAATTATTGATAAATGAAAGAATGTGGGGCCACTTTGTTACATTTTGTACGTTAAAGATGCTAATACAATTCAATGTACATCAGTATATGCTAAGCTCTTTGAAGAAAAAAACCCCAACCTTGTTTATCTTAGCTTATGTCTTTTTACTGTAGGTGACAAAACAAATAATCGCTATTGTTATATCTAACATACTTCACTAATAATGCATTTATTTATTTATTTTTAAAAAACAGATGTGGGCTGAAAATGCCTCCTAGGTAATAGTTTCACCGCCACACCAAAAACGAAAAAATATAAGCCAAAATTTGAACAATTATTTCATTTATTTTCCTCATAAAATATACAGGTAAAAGCCAGTAAATTAGAATATTTTGACCGACACCAGCAGATGACATGGCACCCCAAACCATCACTGATGGTGGAAACTTTACACTAGACTTCAGGCAACGTGGATCCTGTGCCTCTCCTGTCTTCCTCCAGACTCTGGGACCTCGATTTCCAAAGGAAATGCAAACCAAACCAACCCAAACCATCAGTAATGGTTTGGGGTGCCATGTCATCTGCTGGTGTCGGTCCACTCTGTTTCCTGAGATCCAGGGTCAACGCAGCCGTCTACCAGCAAGTTTTAGAGCACTTCATGCTTCCTGCTGCTGACCTGCTCTATGGAGATGGAGATTTCAAGTTCCAACAGGACTTGGCGCCTGCACACAGCGCAAAATCTACCCGTGCCTGGTTTACGGACCATGGTATTTCTGTTCTAAATTGGCCCGCCAACTCCCCTGACCTTAGCCCCATAGAAAATCTGTGGGGTATTGTGAAAAGGAAGATGCAGAATGCCAGACCCAAAAACGCAGAAGAGTTGAAGGCCACTATCAGAGCAACCTGGGCTCTCATAACACCTGAGCAGTGCCAGAAACTCATCGACTCCATGCCACGCCGCATTAACGCAGTAATTGAGGCAAAAGGAGCTCCAACCAAGTATTGAGTATTGTACATGCTCATATTTTTCATTTTCATACTTTTCAGTTGGCCAACATTTCTAAAAATCCCTTTTTTGTACTAGCCTTAAGTAATATTCTAATTTTGTGACACACGGAATTTTGGATTTTCATTTGTTGCCACTTCAAATCATCAAAATTAAATGAAATAAACATTTGAATGCATCAGTCTGTGTGCAATGAATAAATATAATGTACAAGTTACACCTTTTGAATGCAATTACTGAAATAAATCAAGTTTTTCAAAATATTCTAATTTACTGGCTTTTACCTATATATATATATATATATATATATATATATATATATATATATATATATATATATATATATATATATATATAATGAGGAAAATAGATGATAAAAAACAATTCAAAATTATTTAATCTATTTTCCTCATAATTTATATATATAGATATATACATACAGGTAAAAGCCAGTAAATAGAGTGGACCGACACCAGCAGATGACATGGCACCTCAAACCATCACTGATGGTGGAAACTTTACACTAGACTTCAGGCAACGTGGATCCTGTGCCTCTCCTGTCTTCCTCCAGACTCTGGGACCTCAATTTCCAAAGGAAATGCAAAATTTGCATGGTTGGGTGATGGTTTGGGGTGCCATGTCATTATTTCAAAATTACTTAATTTATTTTCCTCATAATTTATATATATATAAATTATGAGGAAAATAGGAAAAAAAAAAGTTTTAATGTTGGCTTATAGTTTTAAATTTTTGGTGTGGCAATGAAACTATTACCTAGGGGGCATTTTCAGCCCACATCTGCATATATATATATATATATATATATATATATATATATATATATATATATATATATATATATATATTATGAGGAAACTAGATGACAAATATTATTTCATCTATTTTCTTCATTTATATATATAAAAAAAATTCTTATATATGATTACATTACATTGTGATTTTGATACATTATTTTAATTACATGAATACAAGACCCTTCTGTATTTTTTTGCACGATATAAAACAAAAAATGTGTGTGCTGGTGTTAGTGGACCACTCGATGTTTAATTAAAAAAAAGAGGTGGACTTTCCACACAGGCGAGGTGGCGTTCAGGGGTCAAGGAGTTTGTTCCGCCTATCAGTAGACTGCTGCCCTTTGACCCTTGCTGGTGATGATGGGCTTTTACTATTTGGTAAATCTGTGCAAGAGAAAAATATATATAACATCTGACTCTCAAAATATTGTACACATACATAGATTATCAATGAGATATATAAGAAAATACACTAATTTGTTTTGTATCTTTTGTTTATATACTTTAGCATGTATTGATCTACATAAGATTGTTTTTATCATCTTTAATGTACAAACTGGATGAAAGTGTTTACTGTATCCTTTAAGTTGATGTATGCCAACCTTCCAGGAAAAAGTTAGCATTACAACATAAAATTGAGGTCAACAATGTATTATACATTTTTGTCGAAGACAAACATAGACGTTAAGTTGATGAGGTCAAAGGTTGTCATGGCAACTGAAGGACACACATGTTGACATAGCGAATATCAGGAGAGGGTGTGTGGCTCCAGGAGAGGAGGTGTGTTCAATGTCTTCAAGGACATGTCAACACTGCTTTGTTTCTTTCACACACAGCAGTGTTTTCTGCACATTAATGTATTTGTGGCAGCTGGCCACAAATACACTTAAATCACAACATAATGGGGCTAATGGGTATAGCTGTCTGCCAGAGAGTAAGAATATGTTGCAGGAGGGCCGAGCGTTGGCAATTTAGCAAGTATTCAAACCCCTCTACTGTCTCTTTATTACGAAAACAGGTGACTTTTTCTCGTCTTAGTCGACACTTTTGGAGACTCTTTACATCAGGGGTGTCAAACTCATTTTAGATCAGGGGCCACACAGAGAAAAATCTACTCCCAAGTGGGCCGGACTCGTAAAATCATGGCACGATAACTTAAAAATAAAGACAACTTCAGATTTTTTCTGTGTTTTAAAATAGAAACAAGCACATTCTGAAATTGTACAAATCGTAATGTTGTTGTTTTGTTTTTTTTACAATTAGTTGTTGCGGTTAATAGTATATATACACTTTATTTGTCGTTATTTATATTTTCTGGATAAATTATGTGATAATGTTCATCATTCAAAAAATGTGTGTTAATTTTCAATCTATCAAGATAAAAAAATTGTTAACACTTTAGTATGGGGAACACATATTCACCATTTATGAGTTGCTTATTAACATGAAAATTAGTAACATATTGGCTCTTAATTAGTCATTATTAAGTACTTATTAAGGCCTTATTCTGCATGGCCTTATTATACAACCAGTAAGCCATTAACTAAGAGTTAACTAACCCTAACCCTAACCCTTATTGCTTATTAGTAACCCTAACCAAAACCCCAACCCTAACACGAACCCTTATATGTTCCCCTAACTCTAAATTAATCTTTGTTACTTTAATAAGCAACTAATTAATGGTGAATATGTTACCCATACTAAAGTGTTACCAAAAAATTATATCAAAATCAAACTACAGGATGTTATTTATGTAGTTTGATAATTTATAGTTTATTTTGTACATATGTAGCCTCATCTACAAAGATACAAAGAATTGCTATTGCGACATCCAGTGGACACATTTAGAACAGCAGTTTCTTTCATTCAAAAATTTCAGGTACATTTTTATACTTAGCAAACTCATCCTGCGGGCCGGATAAAACCTGTTCGCGGGCCTGATCCGGCCCTCGGGTCGTACGTTTGACACCACTGCTTTACATGAAAGCACGTAATGCTTTTCTCAACAAGCAACGGGCCCCCCCCCATATTTATAACAGTGTTAAAGTTGTTTATACGGCCACTCTCAATGTGACCTGTATGGCTGTTGACCAAGCATGCCTTGCATTCACTTGTGTGTGTGAAAAGCCGTAGATGTTATGTGACTGGGCCGGCACGCAAAGGCAGTGCCTTTAAGGTTTATTGGCGCTCTGTACTTCTCCCTACGTCCGTGTACACAGCGGCGTTTTAAAAAGTCATACATTTTACTTTTTGAAACCGAAACCGATGATTTCCGATATTACATTTTTAAAGCATTTATCGGCCTATAATATCGGCAGTCCGATATTATCGGACATCTGTAGTTATAACTACATCTTTATTGTTAGTTTTTAAACCAAAATGCGTCAGTTTTCCCTTTTCTGTCTACACACTGTGTCTGCTTGTAAGTACTCTGTGATTGTGTGCCGCCGAACATGCTCGTCTGCTCGTAAACCAGCATTGACACGACGTGACTTCGATGCGGGCGCGGGCGGGGTGCGGGATCGTTACGTTTCAGAGACGTATCGTATCGAAAAGGATTCATTAGTATCGCGGTATTATACTAATACCGGTATACCGTACAACTAGAGATGTCCGATTATATCGGACTGACTATATTATCGGCCGATAAATGCTTTAAAATGTAATATCGGAAATTATCGGTATCGGTTTCAAAAAGTAACATTTATGACTTTTTAAAACGCCGCTGTACGGAGTGGTACACGGACGTAGGGAGAAAATCAGAGCGCCAATAAACCTTAAAGGCACTATCACATAATATCTACGGCTTTTCACACACACAAATGAATGCAAAGCATACTTGATCAAAAGCCATACAGGTCACACTGAGGGTGGCCGTATAAACAACTTTAACACTGTTACAAATATGCGCCACACTGTGAACCCACACCAAACAAGAATGACAAACATATTTCGGGAGAACATCCGCACCGTAACACAACATGAACACAACAGAACAAATACCCAGAACTACTTGCAGCACTAACTTTTCCGGGAGGCTACAATATACCCCGCCCACCTCAACCTCCTCATGCTCTCTCAGGGAGAGCATGTCCCAAATTACAAGCTGCTGTTTTGAGGCATGTTAAAACAAATAATGCACTTTGTGACTTCAATAATAAATATGGCAGTGCCATGTTGCCATTTTTTTCCATAACTTGAGTTGATTTATTTTGGAAAACCTTGTTACATTGTTTGATGCATCCAGCGAGGCATCAGGACAAAATTAGGCATAATAATGTATTAATTCCACGACCGTATATATCGCAATCGGTAATTAAGAGTTGGACAATATCGGAATATCGGATATCTGCAAAAAAGCCATTATCGGACATCTCTACGTACAACCCTAATGCAAATAAGACAATGACATTATCTACTCTCCTATATTTGCAGCACTCATGGAGAAGTTAGCAGTAATCCACTACGCGCAAGCCCTGGAGAAGAAAAACTAGTTTTCTTCAGAAAGAAAGGAATCGTGTTGACCATTTAGCCACCTGATTAGCTTGGAGGATAACGACTTCTTTTGTGTGCAATCTGCCGTCTTTATGAATTATTAAGGACAAGAAATGGACATGCATGTTGCATCAATCAGGACGTAAGGTGGAAAAAAGAAGGCGGTGGACAGACAGTCAGCTAATTAGCAGGAGGAGGCTGCAGCTATCAGTTGAGGATGTGATGAGTTTAATCGCAGGTTAAACAGCTGCCTCGACAGTGACCGCTCTCCCCGGGGTCGGAGGGCACGCGACGTTCATCAGCGTGTCCGAGGTCAGACGGCAATGACCTTCCTAAATGGCAGCGAGGAGGAGAACGAGGTGTACAAATAACGAGCGCGCCGTCTGCATGGTGCTGTCAAGCCCTTCCCCCCCATGGCCCCGCCCCCCCCGAGGCCTAATGGATGCATGGATTTTTCTTCTTCTTTGATTCTCATTTATCTGCTTCCTATTGGCGCACGCCGCCTGCCTCCCGTGCTGCAGGAACCTGACACGCTAATGATATTCTGCAGACGTTGCACGATGTCCAATTTCTGATGATCGTATTACATTCAGTCGATAGTCAAGAGAATGTCTTCAATCACGGCGGCCATGATGACTTCTATATGGTCTGACCCACTTTTTTTCATGTGCTTACTTCAAGTGCACACTTTTCACCCCTTTTCTCTTTTCTTAAATCAAGACTTCAAATAAAATGATCACTTCCTGTTCGGATCTTTTCCCTTAGGCCTCCTGTATGGAAGTAGAATTGTCTCACATCAACTTATATATATCAAAATTATATTAATACTTATGCATATATTAATAAATATACAAATACAAATGTGATATACAAATAAATAAATAATTTGTATAAATAAACGCGTGTTTGTAAATATATTTTTGAGATTTGAAAATATATACACTGTGATGAGGTAGCGACTTGTCCAGGGTGTATACCGCCTTCCGCCCGAATGCAGCTGAGATAGGCTAGAAAATGGATGACTGGAAAATATATACAAATACAATTTATAAACATAAACATGTGACGTACAAATAAATCAAGAATTTGTATAAATAAACGTGTATTAGTAAATATATTTTTGAGATTTGAATATAAACATGCTTGATTTTGTATTTGTATTTGTATTGAATTTGCATATGTGGATCGCTTTTTTGCTTTTGTGTCGATGAGACATTCCTACCACAAACCAGATGTACAAGTAAATGTGGACTTACACACTCCCCTGAACAACCAGCAGAGGGCACAGCAGCCAGAGCGGTCTGGGTCACAGACAATGGTCAGACACTGGCGAGCCAATCATAGGCACACTAGGGAGGGTCATATAGTGGATTAAATGGATGGGTATGTATTAACTAGTGTTGATAACAGTTTCAGGTGGGTTGTAGTAGTGCCATGGTTGTGTAATAGTGTGATGTTGTTGCGCTATATTATGAACTAGACAGGGTGTTATATATTTTTTTGAAGTATCGCTTTTATTTTGAAGAACCGGATGTTCGGTGCGGGAAGTGTCTTTGCTGTTTTTTCGATTGATTTACTTCCTCTTCCTTCGGACTTTTGAATGAGAAGGTAATAGTTCTTCACTGCTCCGTGTTTCTTCATATTGTAAATATTCTTCCTAAACGTTCCTACATAATTGAAAAGTTAACCCAATATTGTTGTGGGTACAAGTGATGTGTTGTTTTGAGTAATTTTTATGCACAATTTTGTTTACTTAGACGTAGAGCGTCGACTGTGTGAATTGTTTGGTAGTATTTACGCATGGTATTTACATCACACAGGAGCATATATCACTCCGCCAGAAAGTTGAGACCTGTGTGTGTGTTTTATGTTTCCAACACAGGTATGTGGATTTGTGCATTATTATTATTTTGTGAGAAAACGTTTTTGTTAATGTAATTTAATTTATTACTATTTTTATATGAATGAATGAATGTTACTCTCCTCTTCCTTCGGATTTTTGAATGAGAAGGAGCAGATATCACTCCGCCAGAAAGTTGAGACCTGTGTGTGTGTGTTTTATGTTTCCAACACAGGTTTCCAATAAATACTGAACCGACGGCATGGTGAAGTGTATTTTATTTAAAAAAAATTACACAACGCAGAATAAGACTCACTACAGTTGTATCTACTAGATAGTTTAGTCAGTCATTCAGCTTTTACAGGTGTTGAAGTGACGACGACGTCTGGCAACGTAAGCCAGCTAGCAGCTAACGAAGTAGAGCTAAGGCAAAGTCTATTAAGGCCTACTTCACTCGTAGTAGTAGTACTGAAATGCTGTAACTATACATTACTGGAGGATCTTTTTTTTCTCCTACTTCCACTTTTATTTTGTTAGATATTTTGGATGTTGCCAGACGTCTACTTCCATACTTCTGGACCACAGCAGAACATGATGGACTTCTTCTTGATGCTCAAGAAACTGAAACTTTGTTTCATGGTCAGAAAGCATCTCTCCTTCCACGGCATACTTGCCAACTTTGAGACCTCCGATTTCGGGAGGTGGGGTGTGGGGGGCGTGGTTGGGGGCGTGGCTAAGAGGGGAGCAGTATATTTACAGCTACAATTCACCAAGTCAAGTATTTCACACATATATATATATATATATATATATATATATATATATATATATATATATATATATATATATATATATTAAAAAAAAATATATATATATATATATATATATATATGTATATATATATATATATATATATACTGTATATATATATATATATATATATACATATATATATATATATATATATATATATATATATATATATATATATATATATATGTGTGTGTTTAGGCGCCACCTAAAATCTTGCCTAGGGCGCCAGATTGGTTAGGGCCGGGCCTGCTATAGCGTACTGGGGTTACTTTTTGGTTGGCCAACGATTTACGTGGTGTTGCGCACCTGACGTCAAGTGTGTGAGTCTGTTCTGAAGTCTACAGTAAAGAGACGTACTTCATCCCCTCGCCTGTTTATTGCCTCCAACTCAATATATTACAACAACATTGCTGTTTACGGCAGACAAACTGCTTTACGGTAGAATAAAACATGACTGCTGTTGTTGTGTGTTGTTACCGCGCTGGGAGGACGTTAATGAAACTGCCTAACAATAAACCCACATAAGAAACCAAGAACTCGCCCTCAATCATTCTACAATTATAACGTGTTTGGGCTGGCACGCTGTTTATATTGTGGGAAAGCGGACGTGAATACAGGCTGTTGACACGTCACTCAGGTCCGCATGGAGCTGGAGGGGGCGTGGCCTCCAGGTCCGCCTGAATTTCGGGAGATTTTCGGGAGAAAATTTGTTCCGGGAGGTTTTCGGGAGAGGCGCTGAATTTCGGGAGTCTCCCGGAAAATCCGGGAGGGTTGGCAAGTATGTTCCACGGGCCCTCGTAAATGCGGCGATAACAAACGGCTTTGCTCCTCCAAAAATAATATTACGCATTCAGAAAGAGGAAGAACAAGAAGAGCGGCAATACAACTTAATTTCGGTTCCTGGTAAGAGAAGCCAATGTTGTCAGCTACTGATGCTACTTGTCATGTGGTTGATTCTATTTAGAATTCACAGTCAATACCAGGGATGTAACGAATGAGGGTATGAATGATTAGTTACTGTTACCGTTTCAAATCATCGTAAAAACCCTTATTTACAAGAGCACTTTGATCAACTTAAAATGATACTGCCCATTTCCTGGAGAAGCAGCTTGATTAATGACTAAAATGAATACAAAACTAATTAACAATTTTTCCCCATTACAAACATCACACTCCAAAAAACGAGATACGTTCATCCCTCGTGTATTGTGTCCAATCGGTTCCTGACTATAGTAAATTTCCGCGAAATAGGATTATTAATTGTAAAACTCATATTTTTTATAGTTAGAGCGTACAAAAAAACTCTCTTTGACCTTCTAAATATGATTTTATTTTACATTATTAGAGCCTTCTGAACATGAAATAGCATCAATATTGTCACCTTTACACTCCGTTCATCCAATATAGTAGCCTTACTGCTCCCAGTGTTACCATATCTGAGTTATTGTGTAGAAAATGGGGAAATAACTACAAACGTGTGCTTCATTCACTAACTGTATTACGAAAAAGAATAATACATAATGTTGAACACAAAGAACATAGAAACCCTTTATTTATTAAATCACAATTATGGAAATTCAACGATTTGGTGCATTTGCAAACAGCTAAAATGATGTACAAAGCAAACTATAACCTGCTACCCAAGAATGTACAACAATTATTCTCAACAAAAGAGGAGAAATATAACCTTAGAGGAAAATCTAATTTAAAACATGTGTATGCTGGTACGACACTTAAAACCTTTAGCATATCCGTACGTGGAATTAAATTATGGAATAGATTAACCAAAGAAATCAAACAAAGCATCAATATGATTCAGTTTAAGAGACTGTTCAAACTAGAAGTGTTCACAAAGTACACAGAACAAGAATTATGATAAACATATTGAACCCTTTTAGTTCCCTTTTTTTTTATTGAGACAAAGATTATTTATGTATTTAATATTTGTTTGCTTACTATGGTATAAGTTTTATGTATTATTTATTTGTTCACTGTTCTGTTACAGAGAACAAGGAAATTGGATAAAATTGCTATGGTATGACAATGGGTAGCTTTAAATAAGCTCTGCTTTTTCCTACTCCTTTTCGTACGTGCTGTAATGAAACAACTAGAAATGTGTGATGTATGCATGTTCGAAATAAACTGAACTGAACTGAACTTAGTACTCACCGGTAGCCCGAAGGATTCTCCAGGTGTCATTACTATGGCCGTTGCCCGGCTACCACAACACAACCACCATGTGGAAATACTTTGTCGTATTCTGTGTAATTCCTCTTATATAGAACTGAGCTTCCATGTGCTGACAGGAGGGGCCTAATTTGTTCTGCAAAAACTTGGTCAACTTGACAGGCACAGCTACAACAATTAGCCGTGTTGTTGGCATCGTATTGTCATTACACATTGCTCACAACAAGCACTCACTAATGTAATGTGGAGCTGATGATGTTAAAGATGAAGTGAGTCAACAGAGTACATCTCCACATAGCATTTCCCGGTCAGCTGCTGATACAGTTAGAAGTCTTGTTTGTATTAAAGGAGCCATATGCAATATTTTAATGTTATCATTAAATGGCTCTGGTATGTCAAAAGGCATTAATAAATCATGTTCTTTTCAAATACCTTTATAACTGATAACAGTAGTTCAGCCGGGATATGCTCATTTCAAAATGAGATTTACAGCCCCGAAATATTGTTATTGTTTTCATTTCGATGCCCCGCCCTCCACCGTTTGACCAATTAGAAAGTCTGTGAGTGTGTCACATTCAGGTGGCCTGGCTACTGCCACTGGTAAAGTTACTAAACATGTCAGACCTTAATAAATCTAAAAGGCCTTGTTACAATTCTCAACTTATTCATGACAAAGCCAGGAACAAAATAAGGATTTGTATCGGGAATGCCTTTGAATGATAGAGACGATTGAAGGCGGAGAACATGTTTTCATCTGACGCCAAACTTGCTAATTTCCTCCTTAATAGGTAAGTCAGGCATTTACGTTTTCTTAAAGACCTACTGAAACCCACTACTACCGACCACGCAGTCTGATAGTTTATATATCAATGATGAAATCTTAACATTGCAACACATGCCAATACGGCTGGGTTAGCTTACTAATGTGCAATTTTAAATTTCGCGCGAAATATCCTGCTGAAAACGTCTCGGTGTGATGACGCCTGCGCGTGACATCACGGATTGTAGAGGACATTTTGGGACAGCGTGGTGGCCAGCTATTAAGTTGTCTGTTTTCATCGCAAAATTCCACAGTATTCTGGACACCTGTGTTGGTGAATCTTTTGCAATTTGTTCAATGAACAATGGAGACAGCAAAGAAGAAAGCTGTAGGTGGGAAGCGGTGTATTGCGGCAGGTGTTGTGCCAGATAACGCACCCCCGCCGTAGAATGCACCCCCTGACTGTTGTGCCGGATAACACAGCCGTTGTTTCATTGTTTACATTCCCGGAAGATGACAGTCAAGCTTTACCATTGGCCTGTGGAGAACTGAGACAACAGAGACTCTTACCAGGAGGACTTTGAGTTGGATACGCAGACACGGTACCGTGAGTACACATGCAGCTGCGGCTTCCAAATATTTGATCGCTTGCCCGTACATGCGTGCCGCTATGTGCATGTCACGTACGTAACTTTGGGGACTTTGGGGAAATAATGTGCTGTATGAACTTTGGGGAGGTGAACGGTACTTTGGGCTGTGGGATTGAGTGTGTTGTGCAGGTGTTTGAGTTGTATTGGCGGGTTATATGGACGGGAGGGGGGAAGTGTTTGTTATGCGGGATTAATTTGTGGCATATTAAATATAAGCCTGGTTGTGTTGTGGCTAATAGAGTATATGTCTTGTGTTTATTTACTGTTTTAGTCATTCCCAGCTGAATATCAGGTCCCACCCGCCTCTCACAGCATCTTCCCTATCTGAATCGCTCCCACTGCCCTCTAGTCCTTCACTCTCACTTTCCTCATCCACAAATCTTTCATCCTCGCTCAAATTAATGGGGAAATTGTCGCTTTCTCGGTCCGAATCGCTCTCGCTGCTGGTGGCCATGATTGTAAACAATGTGCAGATGTGAGGAGCTCCACAACCTGTGACGTCACGCGCATATTGTCTGCTACTTCCGGTACAGGCAAGGCTTTTTTATCAGCGACCAAATGTTGCGAACTTTATCGTCGATGTTCTCTACTAAATCCTTTCAGCAAAAATATGGCAATATCGCGAAATGATCAAGTATGACACATAGAATGGACCTGCTATCCCCGTTTAAATAAGAAAATCGCATTTCAGTAGGCCTTTATTACTTATAATAAATGGAAATGGACATTTCGTATGTAAACTATATCGTCCAATACAGTCTATGATCTTGTCTAACAAAGCTAGTATGTTCGTGCAACTAATGCTTAGCATGCTAGTCCGGTCAATGACACATTGACGTATAGGCTAGATCAGGGGTCGGCAACCCAAAATGTTGAAAGAGCCAAACTGGACCAAAAATACAAAAACAAATCTGTCTGGAGCCGCAAAAAATTAAAAGCCATATTACATACAGATGATACAGATAGTGTGTCATGAGATATAAATTGAATTCATATGACTTAAAGGAAACTAAATGACCTCAAATATAGCTACAAATGAGGCATAATGATGCAATATGTACATATAGCTAGCCTAAATAGCATGTTAGCATCGATTAGCTTGCAGTCATGCAGTGACCAAATATGTCTGATTAGCACTCCACACAAGTCAATAACATCAACAAAACTCACCTTTGTGGATTCATGCACAACGTTAAAAGTGCGGTGGACAAATGAGACAGAAAAAGAAGTGGCATAAAACACGTCCTAGAAAGTCGGAGAAAGTTATACATGTAAACAAACTGCGGTGAGTTCAAGGACCGCCAAAATTAGTAGGACAAAACGGCGCTCACCAAATACTGGAATCAGAGAAGCATGTTTAATATAAACAGTGTTCTTTATAACAATTAGGGAGGTTTGTGTCATGTTTGTCCTCCTACAGAAACCATATTAAAAAAAAAAAAAAAAAGTCCCCTCAACGTGTGTCATACATTTTTGAAAAAGCTCCAGAGAGCCACTAGGGCGGCGCTAAAGAGCCGCATACGGCTCTAGAGCCGCGGGTTGCCGACCCCTGGGCTAGATAGTTTATTTCGAACATGAACACATGTAAAAATAGAAAATGGACAGGACAGGACAGGACTGGCCAGGACAAAAATAAATAATTAAATAAATAAAATTTGAGCAAAAAATGTCTTTTTTTTTGTATAAAGTGTTGGTTGCACTTTATACAAATAAGATATAAATGCATTGGCCATTAATTGTTGACTTGCTTGTTTGTGTCCATAATTAATTCATACCTAATTCCCTTAAGAGAAATAACAGGAAAATAGGATACTTAGTGTCAAGTATCCACTATTTCCACTATCAATTCAAGCAGTCACGCCGCTGTTTGTGACACGTTAATTATTACTATTATAACAACAAATGTCTAAAATATTTTCTATGCTTTCTTAGGATTGAAAACACATTTCAACGTGAACTTATACGAGTTAAATCAGCGGTCTAGAAATAACAGTATTGGTCATGTGAAGGTCCACTTTATGTAAATAAGGACAAGTCGCTGGACAAGTGCCAGTTTGCTTGCAGAGTCCTGGTGAGGAGCCCTCCAGTCAGGGTCAATCCCCCCCCTTCCCGCACTGACATTTCACCCTAAGGTCAGAACCATAGGTTACTGTTGTACATGCACACAACTATATATATATATTTATATATGTGCATAGAAGTATATGTGACCTACATATCACAGCAACTACAATACTCCCCCAAGGGGACGGATGACGGTATTATTCTTGAGCAGGTGTTGCCTTTTGAACATGTATAGTACAGATGCTTGGACAGCATCCCTGAGTGAAGGTCAGTAAGTAATAGTTGGCTAACATACAATATATAAAAAATGGATAAATAAAAACAAGAGTTATTTCCAGCTTAGATGTGATCAAACAAACGCTTCCTGCATGCAGAAGCTGAGTGGTTACAACTTATTGCAACACTTTACAGGTTGTCGCGACGCGTTATGACACTTTACATAACAACACATTACAAAATGTTACACCGCAATACAACACGTAACAACATCACAGTCACACTTGACCGCAACCTCCACTCAGCTACCGAACCCAAGAGGAGGAGGGTTAAAAGTGGGTCAAGTCAAGCCTACTGGTGTTGTTGAGATATAACGAGTGTGTGTGTGTGTGTGTGTATTTGTGTCTGTAGTCCATTGGCGTTGTTGCGATATAACAAGCGAGTGTGTGCGCGTGTGTGAATGTGCACGTGTGTGTGTGTGTTTTCTGGCAATGCTTACTTAATGGGGACATCACTCTGTTTTACACAGTCATCTTTAGGGGACCTCTGACGGTATGAGGACAAAAAAGCAGGTCCCCTAAAGCAGTGTTTTTCAACCACTGTGCCGCGGCGCACACTAGTGTGCCGTGAGATACAGTCTGGTGTGCCGTGGGAGATGATCTAGTTTCACCTATTTGGGTTAAAAATATTTTTTGCAAATTATAGTCTGCAAATGATGTGTTGTTGTTGAGTGTCTGTGCTGTCTAGAGCTCGGCAGAGTAACCGTGTAATACTCTTCCATATCAGTAGGTGGCAGCCAGTAGCTAATTGCTTTGTAGATGTCGGAAACAGCGGGAGGCAGTGTGCAGGTAAAAAGGTATATAATGCTTAAACCAAAAATAAACAAAAGGTGAGTGTCCCTAAGAAAAGGCATTGAAGCTTAGGGAAGGCTATGCGAAACGAAACTAAAACGGAACTGGCTACAAAGTAAACAAAAACAGAATGCTGGACGACAGCAAAGACTTACTGTGGAGCAAAGACGGCATCCACAATGTACATGACAATCAACAAAGTCCCCACAAAGAAGGATAAAAACAACTGAAATATTCTTGACTTCTAAAACAAAGTAGATACAGGAAATATCGCTCAAAGGAAGACATGAAACTGCTACTGGAAAATACCAAAAAAAGAGAAAAAGTCACCAAAATAGGAGCGCAAGACAATAACTAAAACACTACACACAGGAAAACAGCAATAAACTCCAAATAGGTCAGGGCGTGATGTGACAGGTGGTGACAGTACACCTACTTTGAGACAAGAGCTATAGTGATGCATGCTTGGTTATGGTTTGAATTCATATACAACACTTGCGACAACGACTTTTTACTGTCAACTGAGTTTTTTTTAATGATTTCTGCTGGTGGTGTGCCTCCAAATTTTTTCAACGCAAAAAAATGTGCCTTGGCTCAAAAAAGGTTGAAAAACACTGCCCTAAAGGGAAACCTTTTAAATGATAGTCAGATCCATTCTGAAGATGCCTAAGTGCAGGATTTGCTTTAACATTTAAGTGGTGAAACTTCCTATAAGAGGACAGCTGTGGTGCTGTATTCTGAGGATCATGTCATATTTAATTTTAACTATTTTTTTAAATGGTCCTCAGTAGTCACGTACAAATTTGTGTGAATTATGCAAAATTATTTTAAATTTGGTCTCCATGAACCATATTAACTCTTTTTCCCCAGGGTCCCCAGTAAGAATGATCAGCACATTACTTCATCAATCCAGAGATTTAAAGACGTGTATGAGCTAACTGGGCAGTGGACATTTTACCTAATTTTTTTTTATGCCACCACAACCTGTAGAAAGGATAGTCCCCACAAGTGATGATCAAATAATTCCAAATAATAACATGTGTGTGTGTGTGTGTGTGTGTGTGTGTGTGTGTGTGTGTGTGTGTGTGTGTGTGTGTGTGTGTGTGTGTGTGTACAAACTAATTCGGGTTATCCCCATTCCCCCGTCCTAGTCTTGCCAGTTAAAGACATCTGTTGTCTTGGATCTCATTCACAACCACATGTGGACTCGATCACGGTCTTGGAAGGTAGTCCAGTAGTACCGTCCAGTAGAACACCTCAACAACTACAACAACATGCCTGTCCTTTGAGTCGCACCCTAATTCTCAGGAAAAATCCACCTCTAAAGCTGCCTTAAAATGTGTAAATCCACGGCAAGAACAAAACGTTAACATACCTCACAAGTTCACATCTGTGAAGTGAAGTGAATGATATTTATATAGCGCTTTTTTCTAGAGAAAGAAGCGCTTTACATAGTGAAACCCTTTATTTATCTTTAAACTACATTCAAACCAGTGTGGGTGGCACTGGGAGCAGGTGGGTAAAGTGCCTTGCCCAAGGACACAACAGCAGTAAACAACAAAAGTGGAATTACTTGGGTTTTGATTTTTCCTTGTTTGTTTTCTGCAAAATGTACTTTAAAGCAGGCTAAGCGTCAAACAATGGCCGCTAAGAGAAGAATATAATATAAACAGGAAGTTACAGTGGGGTGTCCCAATGCAACTTTTTCAGTTCCGATATCGTTATCGGCCAATACTCAAGGTACGATATGAGAGGCTAGTGTATTAGCCGATCCGATATCAGAAATGATACATACATGTACTATTTTGTGGAATATTACACAGAGAACCGGGGGTGGATGACATCTCCCCAGAGTTCCTTAAGGCTCTGGATGCTGTTGTGGTTGACAAGACTGCAGCATTGCGTGGACATCAGGGACGGTGCCTCTGGATTGGTAGACCGGGGTGGTGGTTCTTCTCTTTAAGAAGGGTAACCGGAGAGTATGTTCTAACTATCGTGGGATCACACTCCTCAGCCTTCCCGGTAAGGTCTATTCAGGTGTACTGGAGAGGAGGCTACGCCAGATAGTCGAACCTTGGATTTAGGAGGAGCAGTGTGGTTGACGTCCTAGTCGTGCAACTGTGGCAGGGTTCTTGAGGGTGCATGGGAGTTTGCCCAACCAGTCTATATGTGCTTTGCGGACTTAGAGAAGGCCTTCCACCGTGACCCTCGGGATCTCCTGTGGGGAGTGCTCAGAGAGTATGGGGTATCGAACCGTCTGATTGTGGCAGTCCGCTCCCTTTATGATCGGTGTCAGAGCTTGGTCCGCATTGCCGGCAGTAAGTAAGTTCATGACTTTTAATTTCTAGGTGCAGTCAGAGCGTTGAAGGGATTCGGTTTGGTGGCTGCAGGATTAGGTCTATGTTTTTTCAGATGATGTGGTCCTGCTGGCTTCATCTGACCAGAATCTTCAGCTCTCACTGGATCGGTTTGCAACTGAGTCTGAAGCGACTGGGATGAGAATCAACACCTCTAAATCCCCGTCCATGGTTCTCGCCCGGAAGAGGGTGGAGTGCCATCTTTGAGTTGGGGAGGATATATTGCCCCAAGTAAATACCTCGGAGTCTTGTTAATGAGTGAGGGAAGAGTGGACTGTGAAAACGACAGGCGGATTCGTGCGGCGTCTGCAGTGATGCATTGGTCCGTCGTGGTGAAGAAGAAGCTGAGACGAAAGGCGAAGCTCTCAATTTACTGGTTGATCTACGTTCCCATCCTCACCTATGGTCATGGTTTTTGGGTTATGACCGAAAGGACAAGATCACGGGTACAAGCGGCCAAAATGAATTTTGTCCGTTAGGTGGCGGGCCTCTCCTTTAGAGATAGGGTGAAAAGTTCTGTCATTCGAGAAGAGCTCAAAGTAAAGCCGCTGCTCCTCTATATCGAGAAGAACCAGATGAGGTGGTTCGGGCATCTGGTCAGGTTGCCCCCTGGATGCCTCCTTGGGGAGGTGTTTAGGGCACGTTCGACCGGTAGGAGGCCACGGGTAAGACCCGATCACGGCTGGCCTGGGAACGCCTCCGGATCCCCCGGGAAGAGCTGGACGAAGTGGCTGGGAACAGCGAAGTCTGGGCTTCCCTGCTTAGGCTGCGACCCAACCTCAGATAAGCGGAAGAAGATGGATGGATGGATATTCTAATAATTAAAAAATACGCAGCACTTTAATTTAAAAAAAAAGCATCATGATGTTACTACTGATTACTACTCACTACCGACTCTATGAGAGCCCACAGACATGATAAAACATCACTTACTGTACAATGTCTGCTGTCATTAGGATGCGACTGATATAATTTTGTTTTAGCCCCGTTTAGATAAAAAATGGGGGTGGAACCAAGTGTCTTTTTGTGTCATTTTTTTTTTGCCATTTCCGGGTCTTAATTGTCTGTCAAAGTGTACCGAGTTATTGGATTACATCCTCATCTTTCTACTATCTAGGAGAGAGGCAAGATTACTGGTCTGCAATAAACTTCCACAAACAGGGACGCGAAAAACAGCTGACCAGTCGATACAAGCTTGTGATCACGGCACCGCTATAAATAGTTTGTCCGCGTTCGCGCTTATAATAACAATATCACTTATACTTGGTTAATATTCCAGTCACGAAATGTAAATGGAGTATTGTTGGCAGTTGTATGGGCGGAACAGAGGACGTCTCGTTGTAAGCTGACTTTTATTTACCTTTATTTACGAGTTACAATGCATAGTATTAATAAAGTACTATTTAATCTAATCTAATATAATTTAAAAAAATAAAAAAAAAATAAAAAAAAAAAATATATATATATATATATATATATATATATATCTGTCGTCATGTATTTTATAATGATTGTGAACGATAAGCAAAATTCCAAAAAAAAGTGCAGTTCCCCTTAAAAGACACTACATTAGGGGTGTCCCGATACAACTTTTTCAATTCCAATGTAATATCGATAATGGAGCCTTTAATGATGGCCAATGCTGACATCAATCCATTACAATATCAGAAGAAATTATAGTCCATACTTTGTAGTGTGGAATGTTAGAAAAGGGTTAATGCAATTACTCAAACAAAGAACAGTAGTAGTTATGAATAACACAAACCTTATGACAGATGTATGATTGATTGATTGATTGAAACTTTTATTAGTAGATTGCACAGTTCAGTACATATTCCGTACAATTGACCACTAAATGGTAACACCCGAATAAGTTTTTCAACTTGTTTTAGTCGGGGTCCACGTAATCAATTCATGGTATGACGTCTCTAAATTGAATTGGTGTGGTAATTTAGTTTTGGCGACACCTATTGGTTAGAATAACTCATAAACCTAAGCTCATGATGCAGTAAATTGAATAATTCGTTAATGTTAATGGTTGTGGGGGTGAGGGCTGCGGACCTGCAGCGAAGCGGGGTGTGTCAGGATCGGCTTCGAGATTAGTGACAGGTGCGTGGATGACACAGCTGTGAGTGTTTGTCTGATCACCTGTCGCTCTGTTAAAGGCAGCGGTCGGGAAGGAGAGGATGTTGTTGATGGTGGAGAAACTTGAACAGCACACTTTATTGCAAAATAAATCATTGTTCGCAAAGATGAACACGGCTGTAATGTCCATCATTGGTGGTCCAGAGAACCCGGAGGAGCAAGACCTCCTCAATGGATAATTTCTAATTGTTCCTTGGAGTCTTGGTATGTGTAAGTAATATGCAACTATAATTATTTGATACTTTTTTATCTTGACAAATGTGCTGTTTCAGACTACAGTATTGCTCACTTAAGGACACTCATTACGCATGTCTGGCTTGTGCGCTATTGTGTACTTAGCTGTTGTGTAGCGGCTTGCTCCTAGTAGCCCATAGCCTAACATGTTTTTTTTTTTTTTTTTTTTTGATGATATCGTCCCGATATCCAATATCATTATCAGATCAGGACACCCCTGCTTATGAGCAAAGTCAACATTTTTCACGATTACTATTTCTTCACTTCTTTTTACACTCTAGAACGGTACACTGTGATTTCCTTCGGGAGGGCAAGCAGGCTTCTTCATCCTCAGAGTGTATACTGTAGACGCCTAATGACGAACATTCATGTTGTAAATTTTCATTTTGATTCGACTCAAGCAGAAAAAGTAAGTTGTAAAGCGATAAAGACTTTTACTCCATCCTCCTCTTCACATCATTTCGTTCCTGCCGTTAGAAGATATTTGTATAAAGACTCTCTATTCCCCATCAATTTCCTTTTACAACTCACCTGACACTTTTATGGCGCCACAAACGACCAATCTTAGCGCACGCAGTAACAATCTCACACTCTTACTCTGATGAGAGCAGCTTAGCCATCCATCAGAGCGCCCAGAATGCCACAGGGTCCTTAAAGGCACCGTTTGAAAGGGCATCATCGCCTCAAACGCCATCCCATAATAGCACTTTGCACATAAGGTGCATTTAATGGCACAACAGCAGCACATTAGGAGACGTTGCCCTCTTTCTGGCCAGTCAACATAAATTGTGCATGTGAAGTGGCTAAAAGGCTAATGCTACGGAAGTTAGCATTCATTCATTTGTCTCTAGTATGATTATTTTCTGAATATGCTGACCCCTGTTGGTCTGAATTGGCAGCAAAATGATCCATAAATCCTCAAATCAAATATACAGATGCTACTATAAAGCTTTACATCGGTTATATCCTTGCTTCTAATTTCAAATCATTGTGTTATTGTGAGAATCGAAATGAACTGCTTTGTTTTTGTCAAAAGTAAAAGTCAAAGTTGTACCGGGTGTTGTTATTGCTGTTAGCGTGTGTTGCGCAACATCTGTCTGACTCGTGCTCAAACATGTCGGACGCCTCTTGGCAGCGGTCCAGTCACACAAAAACAGACACCGCCGTTTGTTTTGACACGTTCGACTCACAAATAACCACGCTTGCGATTCCCAGAAAGGTCATTTAAAGCTTCTGACCTATGAATCTGCTAGTGATTCTGTTCATTTTGGGCAAATGGTCGGTCTAAGACAGGTCACAGGTCGCTCCTTGATGGACATCTTTTATAATCGAGCAAGAGCAACAAAGATGTAACAAACACGGCAAAAAACATAAACGCAAAGGGTAAAAAACATCTACATACAGTTTACATACACATAATGTCACGGCCTATGTTCCCTCTAAGGTGCGCGCCTGTGCAATTGCGCACTGCTCAAGCGTCCTCTGCGCCCGGCAAATCTATGCCACGCACAAAATCAAATAAAATTAAGCGCATAACAATTTTCGACACACGGACACGACAGAGAAAACAGTTTTCGTCATCATTGTTCAAATATTGTAACGTCTGTCGAGACGCTTTGAGGACATGAATTCCATCACTTTACTGAGCAAAACTCTTTATTGTCGACCAAAAAACACATCCCCAAAACATTAGTAAAAAAAATGATATCTAGCAAAACTGGTCATTTTCTGCAGTACAAACCAGACCAAAACCAACTTTGTTATATCAACAGCACCCGCTCGCTCTTTCTCACTTGCGCCAACACATGCACATATGGCACTTAGCCAGTCATGCGTTTACAGCCACACAAAAAGTCGGACAACTCCAACACCACACATAAAGTGTCATTCCAGGTCGTTACACTATGATTTACCAATCAAGTTTCACTGCAATAAGGCGCTTTTGGTAGCCATCCACAAGCTTCTGGTTTAATTTTTGACCACTCCTCTTGACAAAATTGGTGCAGTTCAGCTAAATGTGTTGGTTTTCTGTGTCTGGTTTCTTCAGCATTGTCCACACGTTTAAGTCAGGACTTTGGGAAGGCTATTCTAAAACCTTAATTTTATCCTGATTTAGCCATTCATTTACCACTTTTGACGTGTGTTTGGGGTCATTGTCCTGTTGGAACACCCAAATGTGCCCAAGACCCAACCTCCTGGCTGATGATTTTAGGTTGTCTTGAAGAATTTGGAGGTAATCCTCCTTTTTCATTGTCCCATTTACTCTCTGTAAAGCACCAGTTCCATTGGCAGCAAAACAGGCTCAGAGCATAATACTACCACCACTATGCTTGACGGTAGGAGTGGTGTTCCTTGGAATAAAGGCCTCACCTTTTCTCCTCCAAACATATTGCTGGGTATTGTGGCCAAACAGCTCAATTTTTGTTTCATCTGACATCGCATGGACAAAGATAAGACCTTCTGGAGGAAAGTTCTGTGGTCTCAGAGGCCTAGTGGTTAGAGTGTCCGCCCTGAGATTGGTAGGTTGTGGGTTCAAACCCCGGCCGAGTCATACCAAAGACTATAAAAATGGGACCCATTACCTCCCTGCTTGGCACTCAGCATCAAGGGTTGGAATTGTTGGTTAAATCACCAAAAATGATTCCCGGGCGCGGCCACCGCTGCTGCCCACTGCTCCCCTCACCTCCCAGGGGGTGATCAAGGGTGATGGGTCAAATGCAGAGAATAATTTCACCACACCTAGTGTGTGTGTGACAATCATTGGTACTTTAACTTGAACTTTAAGACCCGTGTCACGTGACTTTAAACGTGACACCTTATTGGCTGGTTCTGTGACAGGATCTACGGCTTCAGTCTTAATCTGCAGGAAGTGAGTCTCGCTTTTTGAAGTAGCAAGATTTTCGACACTAAATTTTTTACACTGAATTTTTAAACACTTTTTAAAATTAAATTTTCAGCATATTTTGATGTAAAAAAAAAAAAAAAATCAGTTCACAAAATTCAAACACAAAAATTTTAGTTATGTAAATTCAGTGTCAAAAAAAAAAGCTTTCGTAATAAAGACGTTGTGGAAGTTGCGTCCTCGCAGTCCCACTGTCAGACACGGCACAGAAGCCAAGCGTGCAGGTTTTAACAAGGTTTTAATAATCATATGTTTTAACAAAAGTTTTCTCTCCAGCAAGACGCGACTTTTCAGCCACGTCCGTATCCTCTCTCCCCTCCCACTCCCGGCCGCTTACTGTTAAAGACAACAGATGATTAGATTAACACGTACCACCTGTGAAATCTAATCACCTGCCAGCTGTGTCTCGCCGTCAGCACTGCCACGTCCCCGTCTAATGGTGCTCTGTCCTCAGCACCATGGACAGAGGTGGTGACCTTTGCTCCTGCAGGCAGCGCTGGCCACACCTCCCCCCACAGACGCAAATGAACCTCCATAGCTCCCATAAATACGACGGTCAGGGACCCAATTAGGAACAAGTACCAAAAATACAGTCCTACTGACCACAAATGGATTGCAGTACTGCATCTGTTCTCACACAAGAGTGACATCTCACCTTCCATTTAGGCTCCCTTTGCGAGTCTTTGAAGGCGGTTGCCTTATGACTTATGTGGACAGGCCCCGCCCTTTAGCCTTCCACTTTCCTGCACCCGCCTCGACGGGAGGGTGACTCTAACCAGATGTCGGCCGGTCCTAATGCAGGGGGTCAAAGGGCACAGGCTAACGGCGAGGGGTCGGAGAGAAGACGCGGCGGAAAATAGACACTCGACCAGGCCCCGCCCCCACATCGACCTTGTGCACTTTGAATTAGGATGATGGAGGCCTGCTAATTAAATTAGCATGTCGTTAATAAACAACACATGATGGATATTTGTTGCTGTTTACTCAATCAACAGCCTTTTTCTTTATTCTTTATGACCCGTTGGCACATTATTCATCTTTTAACACACATCTGTGCTTCACGGCATTTTTGAGCAATTACTACTACATGACATCAACGCTGATATCAATCCTCACTAACAAATAAAAGATGACATGATCGCTGGTATCAATCTTCACATTATTTATGTCAAGGACCGAACGAGGCTAAACGTTGGTTAAAAAAAAAAAAAGATTATTTCTTTTTAGTGCTGTTTTGGTTCCATGACAAATAATCCAGGATAATTTGTCCAAACAACTTTATAGAAAAATAAAAAATAGTCGACAGGCCAGCTTTCATTGATTGATTGAGACTGTTATTAGTAGATTGCACAGTACAGTACATATTCCGTACAATTGACCACTAAATGGTAACACCCGAATACGTTTTTATACTTGTTTAAGTCGGGGTCTACGTTAAAGGGGAACATTATCACCAGACCTATTTAAGCGTCAATATATACCTTGATGTTGCAGAAAAAAGACCATATATTTTTTTAACCGATTTCCGAACTCTAAATGGGTGAATTTTGGCGAATTAAACGCCTTTCTATTATTCGCTCTCGGAGCGATGACATCACAACGTGACGTCATATCGGGAAGCAATCCGCCATTTTCTCACTTTCGTCGGTGTGTTGTCGGAGGGTGTAACAACACGAACAGGGACGGATTCAAGTTGTACCAGAGTGGCCCAAAGATGCGAAAGTGGCAAGAAATTGGACGAAATTTGTTCAAAATACGAGGCTGTGGGGAAAGCCGACGAAATGGTCAGTCGTTTGTTCCGCACACTTTACCGACGAAAGCTTTGCTACGACAGAGATGGCAAGAATGTGTGGATATCCTGCGACACTCAAAGCAGATGCTGACATCAACTCCAAAACTGGACGGATCAGCTTTCAGGAAAAGAGAGCGGATGAGGGAATGTCTACAGAATATATTAATTGATGAAAACTTTATTCATTACTCGCGGTTTTACGTAAATTATTATACATAAACTGTGTTTACCAATAATTTAGCTTAAAAACATTTTTTTTCAATCATTCGAGTACATTCGGGTTGTCTTGTGTAATGCAGTATTTTGTGTCTATTTAGGTATGGTTAACCTGAGTGCTGAAATCGTGGAAAAATATATGTTCTTAGCACGCCTGAAATGGGCTGTCTGCACTCTCAAAGTGCATGTTGTTGCCAAATGTATTTCATATGCTGTAAACCTAGTTCATAGTTGTTAGTTTCCTTTAATGCCAAACAAACACATACCAATCGTTGGTTAGAAGGCGATCGCCGAATTCGTCCTCTCTTTCTCCCGTGTCGCTGGCTGTCGTGTCGTTTTCGTCGGTTTCGCTTGCATACGGTTCAAACCGATATGGCTCAATAGCTTCAGTTTCTTCTTCAATTTCGTTTTCGCTACCTGCCTCCACACTACAACCATCCGTTTCAATACATGCGTAATCTGTTGAATCGCTTAAGCCGCTGAAATCTGAGTCTGAATCCGAGCTAATGTTGCTATACCTTGCTGTTCTATCCGCCATGTTTGTTTGTATTGGCATCACTGTGTGACGTCACAGGAAAATGGACGGGTGTATATAATGATGGTTAAAATCAGGCACTTTGAAGCTTTTTTTAGGGATATTGCGTGATGGGTAACATTTTGAAAAAAACTTAGAAAAATAAAATAAGCCACTGGGAACTGATTTTTAATGGTTTTAACCCTTCTGAAATTGTGATAATGTTCCCCTTTAATCAATTCATGGTAATAGGTAATAGGTAATACCACACCAATTCCATTTAGAGACAGCATACATCTGTCATAAAGTTAGTGTTATTCACAAATATATATAAAAATATATACAATCATCATAATGCAGTCATCACACAAGTTAATCATCAGAGTATATACATTGAATTATTTACATTATTTACAATCCGGGGTGTGGGGTGTGGAGGGGGGTCTAGGTTTGGTTGATATCAGCACTTCGGTCATCAACAATTGCATCATCAGAGAAATGGACATTGAAACAGTGTAGGTCTGACTTGATATGTACAGCGAGCAGTGGACAAAGTGAGAGAGATCAGAAAGCATAAGAACAAGTATATACATTTAATTATTTACATTTGATTATTTACAATTCGGGGAGGTGGGATGTGGTGGGGGGAGGGTGTTAGTTTAGGGTTGCAGTTGCCTGGAGGTGTTCTTTTAGTGCGATTTTGAAGGAGGATAGAGATGCACTTTCTTTTACACCTGTTGGGAGTGCATTCCATATTGATGTGGCTGGACCACTAAGTGAAATTTCTTTCTAGGATTTGTAAAACCTTTGAAAATAGGGGTGCATCATGACTTCAGAATGAAATGTGGATATTATACAATTAAAATCCCCACATTACAAGAGTAAAATTGTAGCACACCAACAGTACCAACAGTACTGCTGGTGTGTTAGCATGTGTTGGTTAGTTTAGCATGTGGTAGTGCATTAGCAATAGCAAGTGGTGATATGTTATTATATGGTGATAAGTTAGCATGTGTTTGCATGTGGTAATGTGTTGGCATGTGTGTGGTGATGTGTTAGCAAATGGTGGTGCGTTAGCATATGGTGATGTGTTAGCATGGGGTAGTATGTTAGCATGAAGTGGCGGGTTAGCATGTGGTAATGTGTTGGCAAATGGTGGCACGTCAGCATATGGCGATGTGTTAGCATGGGGTCGTATGTTTGCATGAAGTGGTGTGTTAGCAGGTTGTGGTGTGAAAGTGTTGGGACGCGACCATGTGTGGTGATGTGTTGGCATGTGGAAATGCGTCCGCATGCCATAGTGCATTAGCATGTAGTAGTGTGTTAGCATGTGGTGGTGTAATAGGGTTGTCGCGTAATTATGTGTTAGCATGTGGTCATGTGTTAGCATGTGGTAATGTGGCAGCTTGTGGTGATGTTTTAGCACATGGCAATATGTTAGCATGTAGTAATCATTTAGCATGTGGTGGTCTGTTAGCATGTTGCGACGTGTTAGTTTGTGATGTGTGTTAGCATATGGTGGTGTAATAGTGTTAGTATCACATATAGCATATAGTTAGTAATTATATAGCACACTTTTAAAACAGACTACTGCCCCAAAGTCCTGTAAAGATTAAAACAGAAAGGCAAAAGATGAAAAAAATTAATAATAATAATCAATATCACAATAACTACAGAATAGAGATGTCCGATAATGGCTTTTTTACCGATATCCGATATTCCGATATTGTCCAACTCTTAATTTCCGATTCCGATATCAACCGATATCGATATATACAGTCGTGGAATGAACACATTATTATGCCTAATTTTGTTGTAATGCCCTGCTGGATGCATTAAACAATGTAACAAGATTTTCCAAAATACATCAACTCAAGTTATGGAATAAAATGCCAACATAGCACTGCCATATTTATTATTGAAGTCACAAAGTGCATTATTTTTTTTAAACATGCCTCAAAACAGCAGCTTAGAATTTGGGACATGCTCTCCCTGAGAGAGCATGAAGAGGTTGAGGTGGGTGGGGTTATAGTGGAAGGGGGCGGGGGGGTTAAAGGGTAGCGGGCGGTGTATATTGTAGCGTCCTAGAAGAGTTAGTGCTGCAAGGGGTTCTGGGTATTTGTTCTGTTGTGTTTATGTTGGGTTACGGTGTGGATTTTCTCCCGATATGTGTTTGTCATTCTTGTTTGGCGTGGGTTCACAGTGTGGCGCATATTTTTAACAGTGTTCAAGTTGTTTATACGGCCACCCTCAGTGTGACCTGTATGGCTGTTGACCAAATATGACTTGCATTCACTTGTGTGTGTGAAAAGCCGTAGTTATTATATGATTGGGCCGGCACGCAAATGCAGTGCCTTTAAGGTTTATTGGCGCTCTGTACTTCTCCCCAATATTGTTGTCTGGGAGAATGGTTGCCCTGGGAGACTCCCGAGAATCTCCCGGGAAAATCGGGAGGGTTGGCAAGTATGACTGGAAGACGCAACTGCTCTGTACTTCTCCCTACGTCCGTGTACCACTCCGTACAGCGGCGTTTTAAAAAGTCATAAATTTTACTTTTTGAAACCGATACCGATAATTTCCGATACTACTTTTTTTTAAAGCATTTATCGGCCGATAATTTCGGCAGTCCGATATTATCGGACATCTCTAGTACAGAACATGCTATATATAAAACACAGTTAAAATGCATACAAATAGTGCATAAATTACAGAAAGTTAAAGTTAAAGTTAAAAAGTTAAAGTTAGTTAAAGTTAAAGTTAAAGTACCAATGATTGTCACACACACACTAGGTGTGGTGAAATTTGTCCTCTGCATTTGACCCATCCCCTTGATCACCCCCTGGGAGGTGAGGGGAGCAGTGGGCAGCAGCGGTGCCGTGCCCGGGAATCATTTTTGGTGATTTAACCCCCAATTCCAACCCTTGATGCTGAGTGCCAAGCAGGGAGATAACGGGTCCCATTTTTGGTATGACTCGGCCGGGGTTTGAAGTCACAGCCTACCGATCTCAGGGCGGACACTCTAACCACTAGGCCACTGAGGTAAAATATTCAAAATAATAAAAATTACAATAAGCATGGAACGGTCTATATCAGGGGTGTCAAATGTAAGGCCCGCGGGTGAACAGGTTTTATCCGGCCCACGGGATGAGTTTGCTAAGTATAAAAATGAGCCAACATTTTTGAATGAAAGAAACCGCTGTTCTAAATGTGTCCACTAGATGTCGCAATAGCAATTCATTGTATCTTTGTAAAAGATGCTACATATAAAAAAACAAATAAAAAAACACATGTTAGTACATCAGTCGAGGAAAATGAGCAAACTACATAAAATACTGTAATTGGATTTTTATATTACTTTTTTATCTTGATAAATTGAAAATTAACACCAATGTGTTGACTGGTGAACCTTATCACATAATTTATTCAGAAAGTATAAATAACGACAAATAAAGATAGAATACTTTTAACCGCAAAATGTAAGTGTAAAAAAACCCCAACAACAATATGATTGTACATTTTCAGAAAGTGCTTGTTCTATTTTCTAACAAAGTGTTACATACGACAAGGGGGAAGGAGACGGCACGACAGCAGGAGGTCTATCTCAACGGGTTTTATTTGAGCTTTTGATGAGTACGTAGGGTGTGGATGCAAGGCTATGTGTGGAACTTAACCAAGTATGAGTTACCAGAGGTTGTTGTAAGTGCGTGTTGGTTGTGGCAGCAAACAAGTCCAGAGGGGCGAAGCAAAAGAGGTCCGTGATCCGAGCGAGGTCCGTGGGGCAGGAGAGAAGAGACAAGGTCCGTGTCCAGAGCGAGAGACGAGGATCGAGGAAGGCAAAACACGGAGGATCTCCAAGGGCTATGACTTGGGAAGGAACTGAGGGAGAACAAACAAGGATGTCAGACACGGAGGGAAAACGCAGAGAGAGAGAGAGAGAGAGAGAGAGAAAGAGAGAGAGAGCATAAGGTTTCCGCTTACGGTACACAAAGGGTAAACTAAGTTCTCGCCAGGATCCTTGGCTCCACTGGTCCTTTATTCAGCTCCCTCTCATCAGGTCCAGGTGCGCTGATTGCAGATTGTCTCCGGCTGCGGTTACGTGTGGGCGCGGTCTGCGCGGCAAACGCAGAGGCGTGTCCTGTGGAGCTCACAGCGGAGCCTCTAGGTGCTCCCGCATAGGAGGGAGAAGCAGACTGCGCGTGCGCCGTAACACAAAGAAAACAACCTGGAGTTGTCTTTATTTTTAAGTTATCGTGCCGTGATTTTACCAGTCCGGCCCACTTTGGAGTGTCATGACTTGGTCCTGGGGTTTAGTTTTTCTAGAAGGCAACGGAAAGAATGTGAGAACATATTTATTTAAACTTATCAAAAAAAAAGTACAAACGAAAAGCGCGCACAGTGGCGGAGAAACAACTTGGCTATGAAAACAAATTATTGCACAAAGGCAGAAACTATGAACAACAAAAAACACTAACTGTGGCTTAATAAACAAAAACTTACTTGGCATGGAACCGGCATGAAAAAAGAGCAGCAAGGGTCATAAGGGTGTGGAGAGTGTGCAGAAGCATAATTGTGTGATGTCACCAGAAAGACAAGCTGAAAACAATGAACTTAAATACTACAGACATGATTAACGAAAACAGGTGCGTGACTCAAAACATGAAACAGGTGCGTGACGTGACAGGTGAAAACTAATGGGTTGCTATGGTGACAAACAAGAGTGCACAATGAGTCCAAACGTGGAACAGGTGAAACTAATGGGTAATCATGGAAACAAGACAAGGGAGTGAAAAGCCAGAAACTAAAGAGTCCAATAACTAAACAAAACATGACTAAAACAAAACATGATCACACAGACATGACATGGAGTAGGTTTTTCTCCATGTGACCCCCCCCCCCCCCCCCCCCCCCCATCTAAAATTAGTTTGACACCCCTGGTCTATATATTGAACATGGTTACAATTGAATAAAAACAAAAACATAAAACTGTCCATACATATGTCTCAGCTTGTGTTGAGTAATAAGTGAGTTTTTAAAAAAGATTTACAGGTACCGAGAGATGCTCCTGCTCTGAGATTCAGAGGGAGGACGTTCCAGAGGTCAGGGCCTGCTTCCACAAAAGCCCTATCTCCGTGGAGCGAGCCCATGAATCATGTGTTAGCATTTGGTGGTGTTTTAGCATGTGTTAGCATCAGTGGCGGATGCTGGTCTCTCAAGGAGAGACCAGCATCCCATGTGCAATCCCATGTGCAATCCCATGTGCAATCGTCACGGTGTGGCCACCATCGCTATGCACACCTGAATCCATTACTTCGCCACCGCCCGGGGAGGTGTGGGGAAGGATCAGGGGCGGGGGGGTGTAGGCATTCCCATGTCCCAGGCACAGAAGAGAACAATCAAATCCCAGTCTGCCTGCGTTCCCAACGCGCATTTGTCATACATCCAGCCGACAAGTCAACTCCCTCTTCTCCCTGCTGACCCGCTTACGCGCTACTCCAAGACTCATAAAGGAAGCTAAATGAAATCCATCCCGATACGGCCAACCCCCCACTAAAATCCCCCCACCACACTCTCTGCTGCGCTTGTCTATCTGAGAGGGAAACTCATTTCCTCTGCAGAGTGCATCACTGCATGCACACACACACACACACACACACACACACACACACACACACACACACACACACACACACACACACACACACACACACACACACACACACACACACACACACACATTTGGCCCGACGCTCCGACTGACAAATTCACTTGGAGGAATCTGGTGAATGTGGGAGTGGGCCTGGCTGCAGATGTTGAGAAGCTGTTCCACACACACCCAAACAAAGCCCTGACCCCTGCACCCCACCCAGTCCCATGCCAGCCCCCGCCCCGGGTCCCATGTGTCTTCTGCTCAGACAGTCGGGGGCGGGGGTGCACATTTGTGCACACGTGCACACACCAAAAACGGTGTTCGGCACACATCGTGCTACCCGATGACTGCGTTAGACCAAACAAACTCACACACCAAGAGAACATTCCAATTATAAAGAAGATGAATTGCAAATGAGATTGGAATGAGTCGCGTTTGGGAAAACACGTTGAGAGGACGTGAGAGTAAAAAGTAATCAAAGTTTAGCCTTTTTGATCACTCTAAAGTGGTGAGAAAAATAAAAAGGTTCAATTATCAAATTAATTTTTTTGAGTGTAAAATCTCAGTTTAGGGATTTGACGTCGAAACACTTTGGATTTGTTTAGATTCATTAGCAGTTTGCCTGTAACACTGCACAGCTTGTACGCTCAACTCAGTGACGTGCAGTCAGGGGAGGCAGGTGAGGCGGGGCCTCACGTGCCATCATGGAAAGAAAAAAAGTTTAAAAATAAAAAAATAATAATTAAATTGTTATATGTATCCAGTGATTATACTATAAAGTTGTTTTCCATTTAACTTCACCAGTTTTAGATTATTTTTATTCAAAATCGCTGAATTTTCATATTTGCCGTTCAAATACTGAGAAGAGACTTGCGGTGAGTCACCAGCCAGTTGAGCCTCACCATGGATTGCGCAATGACTCGGCTAACTGCTGGCCTGCTGTGCAGTGAGACCGTATTGTTATATGAATTATATTATACATTTCCATAGTTTAGTTAGCTGAGGTATATAATGCACAGTGTATTTTGTCAACAACTGTATGTGTGTAACGTATTTCTTGTGCTGAGCAATCATAAAACGGCTGCAAAAGACGCACTGGGTGAGGCTCGCAGTAATCCCGCCTCCTGGTGGTAGAGGGCGGTAGTGATCCCAGAGATCATTCATGCGACTACTCGGCTGCAGAAGAAGTGACAACAAGCAGCAACAGTTAGCAGCGATCGTTTATTTTTTCCTCTTGCCTGAACTTTTAACATAGAGGATTACATATCTAAAATAAAACAGTTTTCTAAACTGGACTTTCAATCGAAGCAGGAGGTAATACTTAAAGGAAGATTTCCATCGAGACAGAGACTTTTAAAACTGAAGAAAGATAGGGAAGACTTCTATAAACAAGTTATCGATGCTTTTGTTCAAAAGGAGCTGCGCATGGACTTCATTTATAAGTAAAGGTAATACCATAATAACGTTTTTTTTTTTATTAAATGTGCTTTTTTGTGTGCTACAGTTTGTATGTGTAAAGTTAAAGTACCAATGATTGTCACACACACAGTAGGTGTGGTGAAATTTGTCCTCTGCATTTGACCCATCCCCTTGCTCACCCCCTGGGAGGTGAGGGGAGCAGTGGACAGCAGCGGCGCCGCGCCCGGGAATCATTTTTGGTGATTTAACCCCCAATTCCAACCCTTGATGCTGAGTGCCAAGCAGGGAAGAATGCTGGTATGAGCTTTTAAACATAACCCGTTAACTGCTGCCAATCAAATGGTGAATAAGATACTCTTTAGGGTTCATATGTTTGTAAATCTGACTGTGATGAAGTCAGTGCCTCACCAGCCATCAACCTCACCGCACGTCACTGGCTCAACTACACAATACTGCAGTGGATGTTCAGGTGACCTTTCAAACAGTTTGTCACAGCTAGTGTTGTCCCGATACCAATATTTTGGTACCGGTACTAAAGTTGTTTTGATGCTTTTCGATACTTTTCTAAATAAAGGGGACAACACAAAATGGCATTAATGACTTTATTTTAACCAAAAGTCTTAGCGTACATTAAACATATGTTTCTTATTTGCTAGTTTGTCCTTAAATGAAATAGTGAACACACAAGACAATTTGTAAGAGTGGCTAGGAGACGGTAGACAATGGACTAGTAAGGACAAACAAAATAAAAAAATTAAAAAAATTAAATAATAATAATAATAAAAAATATATATATATTATTTTTATTTTTTTTAACTTGAGACCTCCCATGGGCCGGATTTTGGACGCTGCGGGCCGTATTCGGGCTGTAGTTTGGGGACCCCTGTGTTATACCATGAGGTGGTGTGTTAGATTGTGGCGATATGTGCGCATGTGATCATGTGTGAGCAGTCGCGGGATAAAAATGGCCCCCAGGCCGCACTTTGGACACCTCTGCCTTCCACTCTTTGCCGGACAGCGTAAGATGCGCTTAGAGTAGAATGTGATATAAATGGAGGAGACAAGGAAGAATAAACGAGCCGAAATAAGGAATGTAACAACATTCCTTATTTCCATTAAAGACAAATATATCACAGTGGGAACATGGCAGGAATATAAGAACATCTTTGATTCATGATGGTGTCATAAATCATCTAACAGAGGCACAGTTTTATACTTTTAACAATAAATGAATTGGTCGTTCTTCTCATTCGGGTCACAATTTTGTTATTAATCACCTGAAATTTTAGACGTACACGCCGAGCTATTGCACATACTGCTGTTCCATCGACTCATGCACGCACGCACACACACACACACACACACACACACACACACACACACACACACACACACACACACACACACACACACACACACACTGGTTATCATTTGGAATGGAGACCAAGTTTTTGATCATCACTTGTGGGGACCACCCTTTCTACAGGTTGTGGAGGCATACAAAAAAATTAGTTTAAATGGCCACTGCCCAGTTAGCTCATACACGTCTTTAAATCTCTGGATTGATGAAGTAATGTGCTGATCATTCTTACTGGGGACCCTGGGAAAAAAGAGTTAATATGGTTCGTGGGGACCAAATTTAAATAATTTTGCATAATTCACACAAATTTGTTCGTGACTACTGAGGACCATTTAAAAAAAAAAGAAATTAAATATGACATGATCCTCAGAATACAGCACTACAACTGTCCTCTTATAGGAAGTTTCACCACTTAAATGTTAGAGCAAATCCTGCATCTTCTGTGACATTACTGAAAACTGCTATTTAGCAGTAATGAAGTTGTCTGCAACTCCAACTACCATAGATAGAAGGATGGAAAATTCTGAATGTGAATCATACTTTAAGGTGATAATGTTTTATAATCAGGAACACTAAACCACATTTTGTTTTTGGAAAAATATATTAGTTTTAACTAAGGATGGATACCATACAGAATCAGAGTATTATTAATGCCAGGATAACACATGTTTCACTTTTCAAGAAAATTAATTTTCTCTTTTACCAATATTTGAAACACGTAAACAAAGATGATTACCTGACACCTTCTATGTCCGCTACTTCTCTTTGTTTTTAATGTATATTTTCTATTTTCTGCTGGATCTACTCTCTATTGTATGATGCTGCTGTCACATATACTGTAATATTGTACATGGTAATTGTTATATATTGTATATATGTTATAGACATAATATAATATATCTGTATATATACTATACTGTACATATATTATGTATATATTCGTATACATGTTATATTTTATATCGCTATATTTAGTCTATTTATACCTGCATTGTCCTTTCCATCCTTACACTTTCCATCATTGTAACTGAGCTACTGTGTTGAACATTTTCCCTTGTGGATCATTAAAGTTTGTCTAAGTCTAAGGTCTAAGGCTAAAGTAACCCAAATTTCCCTGTTGTGGGATCAATAAAAGATGACCTTATCTTACCTTAAACTACAGAAATAAAATACAAACTCATTACTCATCACTTAGGCATCTTCAGAATGGATCTGACTATCATTTAACAAGGTTTCCCTTTAGGGGACCTGTTTTTTTGTCCCCATACCGTCAGAGGTCCCCTAAAGCAGTGCTTTTCAACCACTGTGCCGCGGCACACTAGTGTGCCGTGAGATATTGTCTGGTGTGCCGTGGGAAATTATGCAACTTCACCTAATTGGTCCAAATTTTTTTTTTTGCAAATCAATAATTATTATCTGCAAATAATGTGCCGTTGCTTAGTTCCTGTGCTGTGTAAAACTCGGCAGGGTAACCACGTAATACTCCATGTCAGTAGGTGGCAGCAGGTAGTTAATTGCTTTGGGCGGTATAGCTCGGTTGGTAGAGTGGCCGTGCCAACAACTTGAGGGTTCCAGGTTCGATCCCAGCTTCTGCCATCCTCGTCACTGCCGTTGCGTCCTTGGGCAAGACACTTTACCCACCTGCTCCCAGTGCCACCCACGCTGGTTTAAATGTAACTTAGATATTGGGTTTCACGTTGTAAAGCGCTTTGAGTCACTAGAGAAAAAGCACTATATAAATATAATTCACTTCACTTCACTTCACTTTGTAAAAGTCGGAATGTGTTGGGTGAGACAAGGATGGTTTGTTGTAATCCCAATATGCAGACCACATAGGGAGGCAGTGTGCAGGTAAAAAGGTATGTAATGCTTAAACCAAAAATTAACAAAAGATAAAGGCAATGGCTATTCAAAATGAAAGTACAACTGAACTGGCTACAAAGTAAACAGATACAGAATGCTGGACGACAGCAAAAACTTACAGCGTCCACAAAGTACATCTGTTCTTGACATGACAATCAACAATGTCCACACAAAGAAGGATAGCAACAATGTAAATAGTCTTGCTTGCTAACACAAAGCAGGTGTGCGGAATAGCACTCAAAGGAAGACATGAAACTGCTACAGGAAAACACCAACAAAACAGGAAGGGTCACCAAAATAGGAGCGCAAGACAAGAACTAAAACACTACACACAGGAAAACACCAACAAACTCAAAAAAGGCACGGCGACCTGGTCGAGTTTCATTTTTTAATGTTTTCTGCTGGTGGTGTGCCTCCGGATATTTTAATGAGAAAAATGTGCCTTGCCTCAAAAAAGGTTGAAAAACACTGCCCTAAAGGTGACTGTGTAAACGTAATGTCCCCATTAAGTAAGCATTGCCAGAACACACACACACGCACACACACACACACACACACATGTATGCACACGCACACGCACACACAGAGACAAACACACCATAATGCAATAATCCATTCCCAGCTTGAGGCAGATATTGGAAGTGGATGCTGGAATAAAATGACTTTTGCTAAGTTACATGAATGTAAACACTAAATATAGACTTTTCTCTTCCTCGTCATCAGTCAAGTTGGCTCAATATGACTTATTTACTTTGCTCCCCCTCCCTCCCCCTCCTGAGCACCGTGACATCCAGATGTGGTCGTCATGGCGACAGAGGGGATGCTGGTGGGTCTGTCTAATAAGTGCGTGTGCCACGGCGCAATTAGCGGCGGGCTCATTAGCGCATATTTATAAAGCAGACGCGGCGTGCTAGAGCCGGCGTCTGTGTCTCCAAGCCATCCAATCATGAACACGTTGCCATGGGAACACGTTTGCTCCTATTTTGGCCCTGCTGGACAAACAACAGATCCACAGAATTAAATAATGGAAGAGAATCAAGTTTATTCTTTTCCCTAAAGGTTATCAACTCATTCATATGGCTAATGTGTTTTAGCAAGCAAGGCCAACTAGTTGCCGGCCATGCACACCACAGGCCAAAAGGGGAACTGCACTTTTTTTTTTTTGTGTATCATTCAAAATCCTTATGTAAGACAAAAAAAACATATGTCTTTCTTTTTTTCTATGCATTTTTTGTAACTAGTAAATAAATGCAATAAAAAGTCTGCTTACAATGGAGCCTATGGGAGTTGCTCTATTCCGCCTATAAAGCGCTTAAAACACATCGAAACGCCTCAATTTAGGTTTTATATAAAGTAAGTACAGTATATAATAATAATAATAAAAAAAACGTATTTATAAGGCGCCTTTCTGGGCACTCAAGGACACCGTACAAAATCACAACAATGAAATCAAATTGGATAAAAAAATAAAAAAATAAATAAAAAATATAATATAATATACTTTGCAAAGAAAAGGGGGGGGGGTTGGACTAAGCGTCTTTTTGTGTCTTTCTCACCATTTCCGATACTAAATTGAGTGCCAAATCTGACCGACTTGTCGGATTATGCCCTCAAACTTGTGAGAGGTATATTTACTGAACATACGGAAAGTATTCGCAGAGCTTTAATTTTTCCCACATTTTGTTATGTAACAGCTTTATTCCGAAATGGAATATATTTATTTTTGTCCTCAAAATTCTACAGACAATACCCCATAATGACAGTGAGAATTTTTATTTCATTTTTATTTTTTTGCAAAGTCATTACAAATAACAAAAAATAAATGACATTCACTCAGAGATGGTCCACATGCATACTTGCCAACCCTACCGGATTTTCCGGGATACTCCCGAAATTCAGCGCCTCTCCCGAAAACCTCCCGGGACAAATTTTCTCCCGACCTGAGTCCGCTAACCCACAATGTAAACAGAGTACCTGCCCAATCACGTTATAACTGTAGAATGATGGAGGGCGAGTTCTTGGTGTCTTATGTGGGTTTATTGTTAGGCAGTTTCATTAACGTCCTCCCAGCGCGGCAACAACACACAACAACAGCAGTCACGTTTTTGTCTACCATAAAGCAGTTTGTCTGCCGTAAACAGCAATGTTGTGACACTCTTAAACAGGACAATACTGCCATCTAGTGCATTTGATGAAAGCACTTTTGTGCGTGCCACACAGCAATGCATCATCAGAGAGGGTGTTAAGCATGGTTCGAAAAATAGTGACAGAGAATAGAACAAGAATGGACAATTCAACCCTTAACTCAACAATGAGTAGATGAGTATTATGTGTGTGTATATGTGTAAATAAATGAATACTGAAATTCAAGTATTTATTTTATATATATATATATATATATATATATATATATATATATATATATATATATATATATATATATATATATATATACATTTATAGCTAGAATACTTGACTTAGTATTTTGTCAAGTATTTCTTATATATATATATATATATATATATATATATATATATATATATATATATATATATATATATATATATATATATATATGAAATACTTGACTTGGTGAATTCTAGCTGTAAATATACTCCTCCCCTCTTAACCACGTCCCCAACCATGTCCCCCGCCCCCGCCCCCCACCTCCCGAAATCGGAGGTCTCAAGGTTGGCAAGTATGTCCACATGAACTCAGGGGTGTCCTGAAATTCAAATATAACATGGTGAATTCCAAATTCAAGGCTCAAACGTTATCTATAGCAGGGGGTGAAGTTGTGGAAGAATTTGAGCGGAGAAATTAAACTGACAAAGTGTTTTTTAGCATATGTTATTCTTGTTCTTAAATTGTCATGTATCTATCAAATATGCTGTTGAAACTTGGATTATATAACCAACATATAAATTGATTGTAAATTAGGGGCGGGGCATGGATAAGCATGCTTGCTTGTTTTCCCGTATCCCTTTTCGGTGGGTGCCGTTGCATGTCTGTCGAATTACAAAGAGTGATGAAGTGTTGCTATATATGTCTGCCGGAATAAATCAATTAATTAATTCATACATTCATTCACATGTAGATAAATATTCACAGCCTTTTTCTCTGTCATAATCGACTTCGCCGGAGTAGGACCCCAATGCAGAGCAGAAAAATAAATAAATATAAGGAAAAAATAACTATAGGATGAACACTTAAGGTGTGAGGAACAGAAATTGCACACAGAAGGTGCGGATAGGTCACAGTTAACGCTACACAGCGACGCCGGTACTGAGCCACAGGGAAGGAGAGGCGTGAGTGGAGGCAAAGCAGAGGAGATGTACGCGACTGGAAGGGTGAACCATCAGAAAATCGACTTGCACCAAGTGAAGGGACTGGAGAGCTTAAGTAGTCAGGAGGAAATGAGTATTAGGTTTGCGCACAGATGGCTAACAACTATGAACTAGGTTTACAGCATATGAAATACATTTGGCAACAACATGCACTTTGAGAGTGCAGACAGCCCATTTCAGGCGCGCTAAGAACATATATTTTTCCACGATTTCAACACTCAGGTTAACCATACCTAAATAGACACAAAATACTGCATTACACAAGACTACCCGAATGTACTCGAATGATTGAAAAAAATAAATGTTTTTAAGCTAAATTATTGGTAAACACAGTTTATGTATAATAATTTACGTAAAACCGCGAGTAATGAATAAAGTTTTCATCAATTAATATATTCTGTAGACATACCCTCATCCGCTCTCTTTTCCTGAAAGCTGATCCGTCCAGTTTTGGAGTTGATGTCAGCATCTGCTTTGAGTGTCGCAGGATATCCACACATTCTTGCCATCTCTATCGTAGCGTAGCTTTCGTCGGTAAAGTGTGCGGAACAAACGACTGACCATTTCGTCGGCTTTCCCCACAGCCTCGTATTTTGAACAAATTTCGTCCAATTTCTTGCCACTTTCGCATCTTTGGGCCACTGGTGCAACTTGAATCCGTCCCTGTTCGTGTTGTTACACCCTCCGACAACACACCGACGAAAGTGAGAAAATGGCGGATTGCTTCCCGATGTGACGTCATCGCTCTGAGAGCAAATAATAGAAAGGCGTTTAATTCGCCAAAATTCACCCATTTAGAGTTCGGAAATCGGTTAAAAAAATATATGGTCTATTTTCTGCAACATCAAGATATATATTGACGCTTACACAGTGTTGGGACTAACGTGTTACAAAGTAACGCGTTATTGTAACGCCGTTAGTTTCGGCGGTAACTAGTAATCTAACGCGTTTTTTTTTATATTCAGTAACTCAGTTACCGTTACTACATGATGCGTTACTGTGTTATTTTACGTTACTTTTTATGTAGTATAAAGTGTGTTTTATCGGATTGCTGCTGTGTCATCGTTCTTTTTCTTCTTGTGTCACAAGCCGGAAAAGAGAGAGAGACATGCGCTCTGTGTGGGTGAGTGTGAGTGTGGGGAGGGAGGAGAGGGGGGCGTGTCTGATCATGGCGGAGCCAGAAGTCGAGTTTGCTAACATGGAGATATTTTCACTACTTTTCTTTTGTCGAGCACAAAGAAAAGAACATTTTAGTTAAATGTAAATTGTGCTTTGGATCAAAGATCCCATCTACTGCCCAAAACAGCAATTCAAATCTGCTGAAACAAGCTACATAAGCAACATGCTTCGACAAAGCTAGTAAAGAGAGATAGAGACTCCAATGACACTTTACCTCCACCACCACCACTTCAGGATTAACTCTGCCTCTGCTCATCATTCACCGCTGAAGGTACACACACTCCGTCAATCAATGTTCCCTCTAATTGTTCATGTGTGTGAACAAACGCAAAAACTCCCTGAGCATTGAGTGGAGCCCATGTGAGCAACTTTAGACGTGCACACTGTGGCTACACCAGCAGCACACCTGTCCCAAACCTGACTAAATAACAAGTTCAATCTCCATCCATCCATCCATTTTCTACCGCTTGTCCCTTTCGGGGTCGCTGGAGCCTATCTCAGCTGCATTCGGGCGGAAGACAGGGTGCACCCTGGACAAGTCCCCACCTCATCACAGGGCCAACACAGATAGACAGACAACATTCTCTTATTATTATAATCAAATGACAGCAGTCATTTCCATTTCTACTATAAGTGTTTAGGCCCACTTACAATGACAATAGCAACAAATATTGTTTTTAATGAACTGTGTACTTGTATTGTTTGTCTGGGTGGAGGTCCTGCTTTGGAAATCATTTGTACCCTTTCAGACATTGCATTTAGTTCCCATTAAAACATTCACATGTTGCACAATGAGATGTAAGCAGGGGATCATGTGTACATTCCTGCAACTTCCTGTTTGTAAAAAAATATATTTTTATTAGTATTTATTTAATATACTAACAGCATTTAATGATTAATATTTATAAATTAAGATTCCTAATAAATGACACTAGAATAAGCACACATTTGATTGGTAAATCATAGTGTAACGACCTGGAATTACACTTTATGTGTGGTGTTGGAGTTGTTCGACTTTTTGTGTGGCTGTAAACGCATCACTGGCTAAGTGCCATATGTGCAAGTGTTGGCGCACGTGAGAAAGAGCAGTGGCTGCTGTTGATATAACAAAGTTGCTTTTGGTCTGGTTTGTACTGCAGAAAATGACCACTTTTGCTAGATATCATTTTTTTTTACTAATGTTTTGGTGATGTGTTTATGGCCGACAATAAAGAGTTTTGCTCAGTAAAGTGATGGATGGAATTCATGTTCTCAAAGCGTCTCGACAGACGTTACAATACAGTTTTCTCTGTCGTGTCCGAGTCGTGTCGAAAATTGTTATGCGCTTATTTTTTTATTTGATTTTGTGCCTGGCATAGATTTGTCGTGCGCAGAGGACACTTGAGCAGTGTGCAATTGCACAGGCGCGCTCCTGAGAGGGAACGTTGCTGTCAATTCTCTTATATACTCTTTCATTCTAGACTTCTAGAGTGTTTGATTATCACATCACTCTAAATGTATAGACTATAAAGTTCACAAACATAAAGAGGGATCCTAGTGGGCCAGGCCAATCTTTCCTTATCTCTAAACTAAAACTGGGGAAATGTGTAGAGTGTTCTGGGCTTCAGACATGATTTTGTATCAGAATTACTTGAGGAAGAAAATGCCTGGTTTGGCTTTGTGTATGTAGTGTGTGCCTTTCTTGGTTTACATCTATGCTGTTATTATGCTGTTTGTTACTTATGTACGTTATGTTGCAGCTATTTAAAATAGTTTTGTCAATTTGTTCTGGACAGAAACAAATTGGCCTTTGTAAAATATCTTTGTCATATGTAGACCACATTGCCTAGCAGAGTTCAGTGATGCAAATGCATGTCAAGTTGATCAACACATTGTATTATTCTCCAGTGCAATAACAGTACTGAAATGAAGGCTAAAAGGGCATTAATGGGAGCTTTAAAAAAAAAAGAAAAAAGAAAAAAATAAGTAACTAAATAGTTACTTTTCACAGTAACGCATTACTTTTTGGTGTAAGTAACTGAGTTAGTAACTGAGTTACGTTTGAAATGAAGTAACTAGTAACTGTAACTAGTTACTGCTTTTCAGTAATTAACCCAACACTGCGCTTACATAGGTCTGGTGATAATGTTCCCCTTTAATGCGGACCTGACACATTATAGAGTGTACCCACAGGTGGAGTTTAATGGAACAAGCATAAGGACGATGTGGGGGAAGGGACCGCGCCCGGTTTTTACTAAATACCTGTTTGAGGTTTTGATATTCTGCTGGTACCTTCAAACAGATTAAAGATCTCATTAACATGGCTGGGCGTGGCCGTCGAGGGAACGGCGGGACGCAAACAATTAGCATGGCAAAATGTGCTCCAATTCAAAATGCTGGTCCTTCCCCAATCAATACATGGATTACTCAGTTTCAGCCATGGGAGACCTAATACAATGGGTGTAGACTGGGAATGAAGGATAAAGAAGCGTATTGGTCATGGCGATTACCCGATCATTTTAAAGCTTAAAGGGGAACTGCACTTTTTAAAAAAAAGTTGCTTATCGTTCACAATCATTATGAGAGACAAGAACACACATATCTTTTGTTTTTATTAGGATTTTAAAGATGATTGTCATGTTCTGTGATCATGTTTTGTTTAAGTTGTTCTGTTTGGTTTTTGGACTCTTTTTAGTCCCTGTTTTCACTCCATTGCTTTGTCACCATAGCAATCATTAGTTTCACCTGGTTCACATTTTCAATCACGCATCTGTTGTGAATCATGTCACTGTTATTTAAGCCTTTCTTTTTCTGTTGGTCGTGCTGGCAACATTTAACTCTGTTTCCCCTGTTTACCTCTGATGACTTCTGCTACCCTTGTTACCATAGATCCATGCCAAGTGAGTTTTGTCTATTTTTATGTCTCAGTAAGAGTTTTCGTTTTCATGTCCATAGCTTTTGCCCAAGTGCTAGTTTATTGTTTTCAAAGCCAAGTTTGTTCTTCCGCCTTGTGCGCGCTTTTTGTTTGTTCATTTTGTTAGTGTTGAAATAAATGATGTCTTTACCTTCACGCCATGTCCACTCCAACTTTACTTGCATCTCCGAAAAACAAACACCCCAAAGTCTACGTCTTGACAATGATAAAAAAAAACGCTTGGAAGATGCGGCTAGTGGGAGTCTCCTTTTGTAGCCTTCAAAGTCCTCTAAGACAACTTCAAAACCCTCCAACAATGTTTCATATACACAATGCAAGTCTATATAAAATGTAGTAACAGACACTTTCATAACAATATGTCATAATGTCAATATTTACAGTATTTTGATCATTTCTTCTGCTCATTGTTTCCATAGCAGCGCACATCTGACTTCCTACTTGCGTAAAAAAAATGGTTGTGTGTAGAGATGTCCGATAATGGCTTTTTTGCTGATATTCGATATTCCGATATTGTCCAACTCTTAATTACCGATTCCGATATCAACCGATATGATATATACAGTCGTGGAATTAACACATTATTATGCCTAATTTTGTTGTGATGCCCCGCTGGATGCATTAAACAATGTAACAAGGTTTTCCAAAATAAATCAACTCAAGTTATGGAAAAAAAGTGCCAACATGGCACTGCCATATTTATTATTGAAGTGACAAAGTGCATTGGAATTTGGGACATGCTCTCACTGAGAGAGCATGAGGAGGTTGAGGTGGGCGGGGTTGGGGGGTAGGGGGTAGCGGGGGTGTATATCGTAGCGTCCCGGAAGAGTTAGTGCTGCAAGGGGTTCTGGGTATTTGTTCTGTTGTGTTTATGTTGTGTTACGGTGCGGATGTTCTCCCGAAAAGTGTTTGTCATTCTTGTTTGGTGTGGGTTCACAGTGTGGCGCATATTTGTAACAGTGTTGAAGTTGTTCATACGGCCACCCTCAGTGTGACCTGTATGGCTGTTGACCAAGTATGCCTTGCATTTACTTGTGTGTGGGAAAAGCCGTAGCTATTATGTGATTGGGCCGGCACGCAAAGGCAGTGCCTTTAAGGTTTATTGGCGCTCTGTACTTCTCCCTACGTCCGTGTACCACTCCGTACAGCGGTGTCTTAAAAAGTCATAAATTTTACTTTTTGAAACCGATGCCGATAACTTCCGATATCACATTTTAAAGCATTTATCGACATCTCTAGTTGTGTGTCTTGTGTGTCAATGAAAAGGACTATTTTGGACAAATGAGGATTCACAACCTTATCTTTTTGAAGCTGAATGAATAGAGGATGAAGTGCTGCTTCTAGAAGCGAGCACGAAGAAGAGGGCGAAACGTTGGAGAAGACGGAGAAAAGAAAAGGGAAAGAGAAAAGCGTGAGTGAAGCCAAAGCAGAAGAGATGAACATGATTGGAAGGATGAACCATCAGGAAATCTACAGGGACCGGGTGAAGGGACTAGAGTGCTTAAGTAGCCAGGAGGAAATTAGTATTAGGTGTGCGCGCAGGGGGCCATGCCCTGTGGTCCAGAAAGCAGGCACTGCAATAAAAAGAAGATATGAGGCCAGATCATGACATTCTCAATACTTTGGCAGCATTTACAGCCTCAAGTCTTTTTCAATGATATGCCTCAAGCTTGGCACACCTATCTTTGGGCAGGTTTGCTCATTCCTCTTTGCAGCACCTCCCATCATTCATTCACACCTGGTGGTGGTAAGCTACATTTGTAGCCACAGCTGCCCTAGTGTAGACTGACGGAAGCGTGGCTGCCAATTCGCGCCTACGGCCCCTCCGACCACCACCCATCATTCATCATTCATTCACCAGTGTGAGCGGCACTGGGGGCAAGGGTGAAGTGTCCTGCTCAAGGACACGACGGCAGTGATTTGGATGGCAAGATTTGGATGAACCTGCAACCCTCAAGTTTCTGGCACGGCTGCTCTACCGACCACGCCATGCCATAGTTGTAGTTGTTAAATGAAATAGCGAACATTGCGTTGCCAAAACGTATCCAGTAATTAGACTTAGACTTCCTTTTTATTGTCATTCCAATTTGAACTTTACAGCACAGATGAGAACGAAATTCTGTTGCATTAGCTCATGGTAGTGCAGGATAAAAAAGCAATAAGGTGCATATATAAATAAATAAATAGGTTACTGTACAGATAAATATATTGCACTTTTTCATATGCATCCACATTTATGGATGTATGTTGTATTGTCTTTTTTATTCCAGCGAGTTAATCCATTTTGGGGGGAGTTGAGGGGATAATTTAATTATGATGCGTTCAAGAGTCTTACGGCCTGAGGGAAGAAGCTGTTACAGAACCTGGAGGTTCTGCTTCGGAGGCTGCGGAACCTCTTTCTAGAGTCCAGCAGTGAAAACAGTCCTTGTTGGGGGTGGGAGGAGTCTTTGCAGATTGTCTGAGCCCTGGTCAGGCAGCGGCTTTTTTTGCGATCTCCTGGATAGGAGGAAGAGGAGTCCTGATGATCTTTTCCGCCGTCCTCACCACTCTCTGGAGAGACTTCCAGTTTGAGGCATTGCAGGCTCCAGTCCAGACAGAGATGCTGTTGGTCAGCAGGCTCTCTATAGTGCCTCTGTAGAATGTGGTGAGAATGGGGGGAGGGAGCTGTGCTGTTATGACCGAAATACTGTAAATACCGCATGTTATTTTGAACGTGCATGAATGTGCAGTACGTATATACCTACAGCATGTATAGACAACATTGATGTAAGTTTTTAGAAGGCTTTATAAGCTGAAAAAAATCTAATTCCAATTATCTAAACTGTTAGCCACCTCTTGCTAGCGTTTATTTATGATTTAGAATGCATAAAATACAGGAACCGATTTTGCTGAGTGTGAAGCGACTGGGATGAGAATCAGCACCTCCAAGTCCGAGTCCATGGTTCTCGCCCGGAAAAGGGTGGAGTGCCATCTCCGGGTTGGGGAGGAGATCTTGCCCCAAGTGGAGGAGTTCAAGTACCTCGGAGTCTTGTTCACGAGTGAGGGAAGAGTGGATCGTGAGATCGACAGGCGGATCGGTGCGGCGTCTTTAGTAATGCGGACGCTGTATCGATCCGTTGTGGTGAAGAAGGAGCTGAGCCGGAAGGCAAAGCTCTCAATTTACCGGTTGATCTACGTTCCCATCCTCACCTATGGTCATGAGCTTTGGGTTATGACCAAAAGGACAAGATCACGGGTACAAGCGGCCGAAATGAGTTTCCTCCGCCGGGTGGCGTGGCTCTCCCTTAGAGATAGGGTGAGAAGCTCTGTCATCCGGGAGGAGCTCAAAGTAAAGCCACTGCTCCTCCACATCGAGAGGAGCCAGATGAGGTGGTTCGGGCATCTGGTCAGAATGCCACCCGAACGCCTCCCTAGGGAGGTGTTTAGGGCACGTCCGACCGGTAGGAGGCCGCGGGGAAGACCCAGGACACGTTGGGAAGACTATGTCTCCCGGCTGGCCTGGGAACGCCTCGAGGTCCCACGTGGAAGAGCTGGACGAAGTGGCTGGGGAGAGGGAAGTCTGGGCTTCCCTGCTTAGGCTGCTGCCCCCGCGACCCGACCTCGTATAAGCGGAAGAAGATGAATGGATGGATGGATGGAAAATACAGGAAGACATGCGTGTTCTTGTCTCACATAGGGATTGTAAATAATAGGCAACATTCCAAAAACAGTGTGAATCCCTTTTTAAAATGTAAATGATACTCATCTCTATTCATGACCACTGCCACCTCGAGTAAAGTAATCAATTAGGCAATCAGAATCACTCAAAATAATCCACAGAGTCAGCCAAATTTAAGTAAAAGAGCGAAATAGATGTAGCATACAGTCTATGCTATGCGCTGGTGTTGGTGTGTTAGTTGCCGTGAAGGGGTTTGGCGCGTGCCTGTTGGAAGTTTGATCAATAATAATAAACAGCCATGTGAGCACACAATCGAGTCTGCGTATCTTTGGATAAAACATTGCCAAAGCTGCAGGACAATCTGTTTATGTCACCAGACAACCCGTCGTTAAAATGGCCTTCCAACTCGAGTCTGCTGCACAATTAGCATCACGGCTAAGCGGCTCAGACCCCTCCCCTATACACTTTGCGCCACTGGCTCAGCTCCCTGAAAACCCTTCCCCTCATGTGGACTTTTGAGGTGAACTTTGCGGGACATCAGGGTGCTACAGCATGTAAGCTGTGTTGAAATTGTGGCTCTTCCACCCACTTTACCCGTGCACCAATATGCGCAGCCACAGGACAGTGATGCCAGCGCTCTGGTAAGATGAACCATCCATCCATCCATTTTCTATCGCTTGTCCCTTTCGGCACCACGGGGGGGAGGGGGGGGTGCCGAAAGGGACAAGCGGGAGTGTGTGCTGGGGCCTATCTCAGCTTGCATTCAGGCGGGAGGCGGGGTACACCCTGGACAAGTCGCCACCTCATCGCAGGGCCAACACAGATAGACAGACAACATTCAAAGGCCTCTTTACTTGGAGGACTATGTTACAGACTTTAAAAAAAAAAGAAGAGGTTTAATTCAGCAATGGCCTAGCATTTCATGTGACAGAATAATCCACAAGGCTAGGTGGGTGGGCCGACAGTTAGGTTGGCTATGTGTTTTGTTTGCTCTTTTTGTGTGAAGCCTTGCTATTATTGTATTGTACCGTATGTCCCGGCAAGAAATCTGTGTTCAAAGAACTGTGGTTTATTAGTGTCAAGACTTGGACATTGGCGTGGTTTGTTTTCCCGAGATGCATAAGAATTGGACCGAACATGGCGTGAAAGGGGAACATTATCACAATTTCAGAAGGGTTAAAACCATTAAAAATCAGTTCCCAGTGGCTTATTTTATTTTTCGAAGTGTTTTTCAAAATTTTACCCATCACGCAATATCCCTAAAAAAAGCTTCAAAGTGCCTGATTTTAACCATCGTTATAAACACCCGTCCATTTTCCTGTGACGTCACACAGTGATGCCAATACAAACAAACATGGCGCATAGAACAGCAAGATATAGCGACATTAGCTCGGCTTCAGACTCGGATTTCAGCGGCTTAAGCGATTCAACAGATTACGCATGTATTGAAACGGATGGTTGTAGTGTGGAGGCAGGTAGCGAAAACGAAATTGAAGAAGAAACTGAAGCTATTGAGCCATATCGATTTGAACCGTATGCAAGCGAAACCGACGAAAACGACACGACAGCCAGCGACACGGGAGAAAGCGAGGACGAATTCGGCGATCGCCTTCTAACCAACGATTGGTATGTGTTTGTTTGGCATTAAAGGAAACTAACAACTATGAACTAGGTTTACAGCATATGAAATACATTTGGCAACAACATGCACTTTGAGAGTGCAGACAGCCCAATTTTCATCAATTAATATATTCTGTAGACATACCCTCATCCGCTCTCTTTTCCTGAAAGCTGATCTGTCCAGTTTTGGAGTTGATGTCAGCAGGCCAGGGAAGCTAGGGTCGATATTCTTCTCTTGATCATCTTCGGTGGCATAAGGGATGGTGTGAGCCAAGACATCCAGGGGGTTTAGCTTGCTCGTCTGCGGGAACAAACTGCCGCCATTGCTTGCCGTGCTAGCGAGGTCCTTTGTCCCTGAATTGCTCACACACTCCGGCAGATTTAATGGGGGTCTGGCGGCAGATTTCTTTGACTTTATCGTTGGAAATGCATCTGCTTTGAGTGTCGCAGGATATCCACACATTCTTGCCATCTCTGTCGTAGCATAGCTTTCGTCGGTAAAGTGTGCGGAACAAACGTCCAATTTATTGCCACTTTCGCATCTTTGGGCCACTGGTGCAACTTGAATCCGTCCCTGTTCGTGTTGTTACACCCTCCGACAACACACCGACGAGGCATGATGTCTCCAAGGTACGGAAAACAGTCGAAAAAACGGAAAATAACAGAGCTGATTTGACTCGGTGTTTGAGAAAATGGCAGATTGCTTCCCGATGTGACGTCACAGAGCGAATAATAAAAAGGCGTTTAATTCGCCAAAATTCACCCATTTAGAGTTCGGAAATCGGTTAAAAAAATATATGGTCTTTTTTCTGCAACATCAAGGTATATATTGACGCTTACATAGGTCTGGTGATAATGTTCCCCTTTAAACAAGTTGAAAAACTTATTCGGGTGTTACCATTTAGTGGTCAATTGTACGGAATATGTACTGTACAGTGCAATCTACTAATAAAAGTCTCAATCAATCAATCAATCAATCGTTGTAAAATGTTATTTATCACATTGTTTACTTTCACATATCCACTGAAGATATGATTCATGAACGATGGCTCAGGTGTGATTCACTACAATAGGGCCAGTCTAACAGCTGGATAACCTTAGTGTAGAAGGGGCCTTAGAAGTTTTCTTGGGGGTAGAAAAACTTGAGCAGAGTTGAGGCGTGAAAAGCCAGCATGTATTTCCAATGCAGTGCTGAGTGAGATGATGCTATAAGCAAAGCGTCTATACATTTAGCGCTCCAAAAGCATCATATAACAGGGGGTGGGGGGCGCGTGCTGATTAGTCACCTCCTGTGATACAACTTTAAGGCATCCGGGCTTCGTAAAAAAAAGGGGACAGCGAAGCAATTTGGTTTTCGCGCATCCCTCCGTCCTTCCTCCCCCGCACCAATAAACAATCAGCCGGGGTAATAGAGGTGATAATGGCAATCTTTACGGCCCACCATGCCGGCAATGCAAGTCGCAGACGACCCCCAAAGTTGATTTAATTAGCTTGTTTTCCCCCCTTACGGCCGTCTCTCAGCTGCCCTATCAAGCATTAGCGAGCTTTTGGGCAATTTAGCTTGATCACACCGAAATTGTCGCCCTGAGTCAAGATTCTCACCTACAAAAAAAGAAGCATAAAGGAGTGTGGGCGGGACTTATCACCATAATAGCCAGGTCGCACTATAATTTTTCAAATGTGACGTTTCTACAAACATTAAGTATTGAGATAACATAAAATATACAGTATATACATATATACAGAATGTACAGTGGGAAATTACCCAAGAATGACCCAATTGTCCTGTCTTGTAAATGTCCAGTATTATTATGTATTTTACAATGTACTGCTTTTATATTTCCTGTATTTTATATTATTACTTTGAACTGTTTTATATATATATTTTTTGTCCTGTAAAGCGTCTTTGAGTACTCTGAAAAGCGTAATACCAAATAAAATGTATTATTATTATTATTAATTATAATAAATTATTTTTTTTGCAATAAACTCGGTTGTTATTCTTCGGAACCTTAAAGAGTTGTAAATAGTTTCATAATCTGGGTATTTTTCATAAAGCATGCTTGTGACATTCGGCCATTTGCATGTTTACTTATCGTATTTTCCAGACCACAGGGTCTACTTTCGATCTTTTTTCATACAAAAGGCGCACCAGATTATAGGGCGCATTAAAAGAGTCATATTGTTACTTTTTTTTTCTAAATGTAAAACACTTCCTTGTGGTCTACATCAGTGGTCCCCAACCAACGGGCCGTGGCCCGGTACCGTTCCGTGGATCGATTGGTACCGGGTCGCACAAGAATTAAAAAAAAAATAATAATATATATATATATATATATATATATATATATATATATATATATATATATATATATATATTTTTATTTTTTTATTTTTTATTTTTTATTAAATCAATATAAAAAACACAAGATACCCAAAAAACCTCCCTCCCCCATTTACACTCATTCACACTCATTCGCACAAAAGGGTTGTTTCTTTCTGTTATTAATATTTCTGGTTCCTACATTATATATCAATATATATCAATACAGTCTGCAGGGATACAGTCCGTAAGCACACATGATTGTATTTTTTTATGACAAAAAAAAATAAAAAAATAAAAAATCCAACACCCCCGGTCCGTGGGACAAATTTTCAAGCGTTGGCCGATCCGCAGTTACAAAAAGGTTGGGGACCACTGGTCTACATAACATGTAATGGTGGTTCTTTGGTCAAAATGTTGCACTGATTATGTTTCACGGACCATCTTCAAGCCGCTTTCTGACAGTCGCTTCCGGATGCGCCGTCTTATTTACGTGGCTCACCTTCGGCAGCGTCTTCTCCCCGTCATCTTTGTTGTAGCGGTGTAGCGTGCAAGGACGGGAGTGGATGAAGTGTCAAAAGATGGAGCTAACTGTTTTAATGACATTCAGACTTTACTTCAATCAACAACGGAGCAGTATCTCCTCATCCGGAAACAACAACAACGCCGGAAATGTCTCCAGTGAAAAAACGTCCGACCGGAACTCTAATACCTAAAGTTCCTTGGGTGAATAATGTAAACTCACTACACCGGTATGTTTTAGCGCTTTCATGACGAGTTTACTGACACATATAAGTAAGAACTTTACACTACTTTATATTAGAAATGGCAACAGCGGAGGATGAATGTCACATAACAAGAAGATAGAGAAAACGAAGAAGCTTATCGACTGCGGAGTCGGCACGGACTACACAGGTGGACGCCCGCACATTTTCTGGATTCATGCAGATCCCAAATACAGATCAGCAGGTATCAAAAGGTAAGAAAAGTTCATTTTGAATAATATTGCGAAACAAAACGTCAGAAAATATGTTTTACCTTTTACACAAACCATAATAATAATAGTATGTTGAAGCACAGTACAATCTATCAAGTGGTGCGGCTTCATAGCATATCAAAGTCGTACTAAAACATTTTGATAGATTTTTGAGCGCCGTGTGTAATGTTCTATATTTTCAATGGAACATATACAATGTTGGTGTTGTTTACTTGAGTCATATTGCCATCATTTTGCAGTCTACACGTATCTCTTATGTTTGACTGCCATCTACTGATCACACTTATCATTACAGCATGTACCAAATAAAATTGCTTCGAGGTCGGTAAGCAAAACCAGAATTATTCCTTACATCAGGCGCACCGGGTTACAAGGCGCACCGTCGAGTTTTGAGGAAAAAAAAAGGATTTTAAGTGCGCCTTATAGTCCGGAAAATACGGTATTTTTCCATTAATATTAAGAAATTGCAGGTTTTGTATTACTCCTCACTCTTCCACAAGTGGGGTCAAAAATAAAGAACCTCTCATTGGCTCCGTTCTAAACAGACTATATTCACTTTTATTCACGAGTTTGAACGCATTAAAAAAAATACACTTTCATAATGATTGTGAACGATAGACAAAATTCCCCCCAAAAAGGGCAGTTCCTCTTTAAGTGTAGTCAGTGCACTCATTTATTTGAGTCTGGCTTTGAGGCCACTTCTCTAGCAGCAGGCATCTCCCTAGGCTTTCAAAACACTGTCATAGCAATGCTGGCATTTCACGGGGCTGATAAGGTTTGATGTGTTGTAGCCTGATTTTTTATTTTTTTTGCCTCCCGTGGAAAGGTTGTAGAACATTTGGTGCAAATAGCATACGAAATGTCTTCCTCTGAAGGAGTGAAAAAGGCCCACATAATTGACGCCGCGTTTGATGTCAATGAGCTCAGGGGACGTTTATGACAACACAGCATAGGTAGGATTGAAGGAGCGCTTGATTTGCTCACCCTTTCCCACCTACAGCACAGCGCAGCTCATCTTCTCATTAGAGCACCTTTTTGTCTTTTATCAAAGCTATTTTTTAATTGTCACAGATTTATCGGTATATGACGTACTCCTATCGGTCCGATAGCTATAAATTAATAATTAACAAATGAATATAATAATACATAATTAGAATAATTATGTATATATTATCACACAACTCTTATGCTTAAGGGCCGTTGCTATAGTTATTATCAATTGTGCTGAAGTGGTATTTTTTTTTGTCTGTGCAAAGCTGGTAATCCAAAAGATTGCAAGCCAGTCTCGTATCAGTGTTTGTTTCCAGAATCGGCCTCCTGACTGCCAAGGCCGAACATCGAGTACCGTGACGCAGACAGAGCAGAGACAAGGCGATATCACGACGGTCAGCACATTTTCATTTTGTATAATCATATATTGTGTGGAGCTGTCGAGATTACCCCCTTCCCACAGCGACAGCTTCAGTGATGTAACCAGGGACCTCCCAAATAAATAGAGGAAGCATGTGGGCTAGACTTTAGAGCGTAGTTTTTGGATCTGTAACTAGAGTACAGCCCAAAGAACGTGTCTCCTCAATAGAGCCAAATTTAACTCTGTCCCTGCATGATTCCTTGCTTCTCGTCTGTTTAATAGATCAGTGTTTGAACCTGACAGTTCTGTCTTTTAAATACTTATAGTCTCAACTCATTTTTGAGATAAAATACACTTGTCGGACAAACAGTCTTTTCTATTCAAACCTGTACACCACCATGGGCAAGACCAAAGAGCTCGCAGGAACAGGACCGGACCGGTACCAATAAACTATTTACAGTACATGTATTATTTTCTCATTTAGATTTAATTGCAGTTCGTGCACACCTTTCTTTATAGCGATGCTGGCTTTTCAGGTGGTTAATAAGATTTCATTGTGTTGAAGCGCAATGTTTATTTCCCTCCTCGCGGAATGCTTGCGGAACATTTGCTGGAAATAACATGCAACATGTCTTCCTCTGAAGCGGCGAAGAGGTCCCACACCATCAAAAGCATGTTTGTTTACGATGATCTCAGGGAAAGTTTACGGCAGCGCGGCACAGGTAGGAGAAAAGGATCTAATTTGCCAATCAGAGCTATTTTCTTAATAGCATTTATTGGAATGACGTCATAACCCCTACTGTCGACCCAATAATTATCTGTCTGATATTTATTGTGCACCCATAGCGATAGTGAGCGATTAATAAATGAGTTATGTCCCTTTTAAGAAAGTACACTTGTTTATTGAAAAAATGCGGAGGCACACCACCTGCAGAAAACATTAAAAATGCAAACTCTGTAGTAAAAAGTCATTGTTGCAATTGTTGGATATGAATTCAAACCGTAACCAACAATGCATCACTATAGCTCTTGTCTCAAAGTAAGTGTCACGACCTGTCACATCACGCCGTGACTTATTTGGAGTTTTTTGGTGTTTTCCTGTGGGTAGTGTCTTGCGCTCCTATTTTGGTGGCTTTTCCTGTTTTGTTGGTATTTTCCTGTTGCAGTTTCATGTCTTCCTTTGAGCGCTATTCCCCACACCTGCTTTGTTTTAGCAATCAAGACTATTTCAGTTGTGCGGACGCTATCCTTCTTTGTGTGGAATTTGTTGATTGTCATGTCATGTACGGATGTACTTTGTGGACGCCGTCTGCTCCACACGCTGTAAGTCTTTGCTGTCGTCCAGCATTCTGTTTTTGTTTACTTTGTAGCCAGTTCAGTTTTAGTCTCGTTTTCCAGAGCTTCAATGCCTTTTTTAGGAGCACTCGCCTTTTGTTTATTTTTGGTTTAAGCATTAGATACGACGTTTACAAAGCAATTAGCTACCTGCTGCCACCTAATGCTATGGAAGAGTATTACACGGTTACTCTGCCGAGTTCTACGCGGCACCGACACTCAACAACAGGACACTTTATTTGCAGATTATAATTACTGGTTTGCATAAAATATTTTGAACCCGAATAGGTTAAATTACACAATCTCCCATGGCACACCAGACTGTATCCACGGCACACCTTGAAAAACACTGGACTACAAGACCACTATAAAAAGCTTGGACTGTGATGAGGTCACATGAAATCAAAAGTGAGTCCTTCTTTCTCTAATGTACTAATACTTCTCAGACGTAAATGTAAATGAAGACAACATGAAGGAAGTAGTTGAAAGCTTCAATAATTACTTTGTAAATATTGGACCAAAACTGGAGGAAAGGATTCCAGACCCAGTTTAGAATGAGGACTTCAACGACACCTCAGCTTGAAATCCTCAAAAACTTGTGTTCCTCGCGAATGTGACACAAGAAGAAATAGTTAAAATCATGAATAAATGCAAAATCCAAGACCTTAATGGTTTGTAATGGAAGTGATATAGTTGCTTATTGAAGACATCCCGGAACCATTAATGTATATCAGTAACCTATTATTTAAACAGGCAAATTCCGAAACAAAATTAAAATAACTAAAGTTGTACCGATTTATAATACTGGAGACAAACACCAGTTTACAAATTATAGACCTTTTGCTTTACTTCCAAAGTGTTCTAAAATCATTGAAAAACTGTTCAATAACACATTGGACAATTTCATAAACAAATATAAAATACTTGCAAAGAACCAATATGGATACAGAGCTAATATTTCAACATTGATGGCTTTAATCAAAATAACAGAGGAAATTACCAATGCAATAGATGGTAAACGGTGTGCAACGGAAGTATTTGTGGATTTAACTAAAGCATTTGACACCATTAATCACAGTATTTTAATGAACAAATTAGAACGGTATGGCATCAGAGGGTTGGTTTTAAACTAGATAAGAAGCTACTTAACCGACAGGAAGCAATACGTGAAGCTTGGCGAACACACATCCACAACGCTAGATATATCCTGTGGCGTACCACAGGGATCAACGCTGGCACCAAAATTGTTCAATCTTTGTATAAATGAAAGTTAAAAAAGACTTAAAGTTTGGGTTATTCGCGGACGATACAACAGCATTTTGTTCTGGAGAGAACACACCGAAGCTAATACAAATAATAACAGAATCAAGGAATAAATTAAAGAGGTGTATAAACAAAAACAGACTATCCTTTAACCTCAGTAGAACTAGAATAATGCTATTCGGTAACACTAATAAAAATAGACGAAGTAGACATTGAAAGGCTAAATCCCCAAACGTTTTCACTCGGGGGCCGCATTGGGTTAAAACAATTTGTATATATATGTATATACATATATATATATATATATATATATATATATATATATATATATATATATATATATATATATATATATATATATATTATTCCGGGGTAGCGTAAGGGACAAGCGGTAGAAATGGACGGATGGATGGATATATATATTCCTCGCGCACTAAAATGACTTAAACAGCGTGCACTTGCGTTATCGATGGGAAAATGCATTTTTAGACAGTATGGTTTGCCTGAGCGGCTAGGAGACACCGAGAGTAACAAGCAGTAGAAAATGGATTAGAAAGGACAGATTTAAAAAAAACTAAATAATTAAAAAAATATATATATTTATATTTTTTTAACTTGGGACTTCTACGGCATCCGGACCGCGGCCCATAGTTTGGGGACCCCTGGACTCAATTAAATACAATTTTCAAGTGTAATAATAGATGATGAAATGAACTGGAAACCTCATATAAAAATATACAACATAAGGTGGCAAAAAATGCATCAATATTAAATAAAGCTCCATTAATTTTGGACCAAAAATCACTTCATATAAAGTATTTCTGATTCTGATTCTGATTACTGCTCACTACCATATATGGAGATATCCGCTGACATCACAATTGGGAAAAAGTCACAAATTGGGAAAATTCCAACCGGCTTGTTCAAAGTGTGAAGAAGGGCAATATTCCCTATATCCATGGTTTGATTTCAAATATTTGGGACTTATGCAGATCCCAAATACACAAAAAAACTGGTACCAATAGGTAAGTAAAGTTGGTTTCGAACAATAGGTCCCTTTTTAAAGAAGAATTGTCCTTTTAAGAGTCAAACTTTTCTTATCTACTGTGCATCTGAGCATGTGCGAAGCTGCTGTGAAATCCATCGCCACGGAAACAAAACCTTTTCCTCTCTCAGACTTTCCAGGAAATTGAACAGATGAGCCTTGGGTCACAGAACACTAAAGTATTTTTTATTTTGCTCTTTAGAAATGCTAGCGTTTATTCCCCGTGTCACGTCGTCTCCCTCGGGACGTCTCCCCACAGTCAACGAATGACTCAGCATGCCGCCATCAAACGGACACCTTCTCTCGCCATCGCCGAAGCTCAGGACTGAGGAGAAATCGGCACACTGTGGGAATTTCCCATTTGAGAAAAATAATTTAAACGTCTTTCAGGCAACTTATGGAACTATTAGTGAGAACATCATGGATTCTCATGTATTTTCTTTACCCGGCAACAAAGCAGTTAGTAAAATGATAGTTGCCGGTGTTGGTTACTTTGTGCAGTAAAACAAAACTTCATATAAATATCCTCCTTTGCATAATAATCATATTTTTTGCTGTCTTTGTAACTGATAAAATAAATAAAAAAACAAACAAATGTCCACTCCTAGGTGGATATACGCAGTACTAGGGTTGCAAAATTCTGGGAATATTCAAAGTTGGAAACTTTCCATGGGAATTAACGGGAATATATGGGAAATTAATGGGAATAAACATTGAATGCAACATGCTAGATTTTGCAGCATGATTATTAGCTAAAACAACCTGATTTAATGCAAATTCAGTATAATTTCAACCCTGCACTGTGCATTCCTCCATCACATGTGCAGTGCATGCTTCCATCACATCCACATATCATTCCCAGCATGCTACACACTACAGCAGGGCTATTGAGGCCACACTAGTATTTGAGCCCAAGAACTTCATCCAGTCAGGTAAGTTTTGATGATATTACTGCGGTAAATATATTTGATCCATGGTATTTAAGTTTAATAGAGGTTTAATTGCTTGTTACTGTATGACTGTAGACTACGCCAGCAGACTTCCACTCAAGCTAGCTAGCTGTTCCTGTACTTGTTAAATGATTTTGGGGCCAATATCTTCAGTCATTTTCATTTCATTTATTTATTTATTTCAGGCAATGACATAAAAAAGTACAAAGTTGACAACACATAATAATATAAATTAATATAGTGCAAAAGGTAATGTATAGTATGTATACATTCAGCTAGCTAGGTTTATGTACCACCACAGTCTCATAATGAACCGAAAATATTTATCCGTTAGCCGTGATGCTAATTTTCTGTATGTTAAATCCCATTCAACATTAGCGATCTGAATTTACCTTTTTTTCATCCTTTTGTTTATCAAAACGTGTAGTTTCCTCTGCCTTCTGTTCTGCTAGCCATTCTGTTGTCATACAATAATGTCGGTTATTGTTTGATTTAGCATGCTGATTGAGTGTTCATTTATTCATCTAGCCCAGGGGTCGGCAACCCGCGGCTCTAGAGCTGCATGCGGCTCTTTAGCGCGCCCTAGTGGCTCTCTGGAGCTTTTTCAAAAATGTATAAAAAATGGAAAAAGTTGAGGGGAAAAAATATATATTTTTATTTTAATATGGTTTCTGTAGGAGGACAAACATGACACAAACCTCCCTAATTGTTACAAAGCACACTGTTTATATTAAACATGCTTCACTGATTCGAGTATTTGGCGAGCGTCGTTTTGTCCTACTAATTTTGGCAGTCCTTGAACTCACCTTAGTTTGTTTACATGTACATCTTTCTGCGACTTTCTAGGACGTGTTTTATGCCACTTCTTTTTCTGTCTCATGTTGTCCACCAAACTTTTAACGTTGTGCATGAATCCACAAAGGTGAGTTTTGTTGATGTTATTGACTTGTGTGGAGTGCTAATCAGACATATTTGGTCACTGCATGACTGCAAGCTAATCGATGCTAACGTGCTATTTAGGCTAGCTATATGTACATATTGCATCATTATGCCTCATTTGTAGCTATATTTGAGGTCATTTAGTTTCCTTTAAGTCATATTAATTCAAATTATATCTCATGACACATTATCTGTATGTAATATGGCTTTTAATTTTTTACGGCTCCAGACAGATTTGTTTTTGTATTTTTGGTCCAATAAGGCTCTTTCAACATTCTGGGTTGCCGACCCCTGATCTAGCCTATTTCTATTCATTTGTCCATCAGTTAAATATTTTTCATGACTACTCCAATTGTTTAGCTGACTATTTAAATCTGTGTGTGGCATTGCATTAGTGTTTTACAAGAATAAATAAAGACAAACAGAATAATGCCACGTACACCATCTGATGAAGTGAAGTGAATTATATTTATATAGCGCTTTTCTCTAGTGACTCAAAGCGCTTTACATAGTGAAAACCCAATATCTACGTTACATTTAAACCAGTGTGGGTGGCACTGGGAGCAGGTGGGTAAAGTGTCTTGCCCAAGGACACAACGGCAGTGACTAGGATGGCGGAAGCGGGAATCGAACCTGGAACCCTCAAGTTGCTGGCACGACCACTCTACCAACCCTGATGTGTGGAGACATTTCACCCCAACCAATGTAGGCGGAAAGGCTGTGTACATTTGCCAATACTGTGCAAAGAGCTACGTCAAAAATGCCACAAAGATTCAGCAGGATATAGACAAGTGCCCAATAATATATAATTATTGTAATTCCTTATTAATTCCCATATATTCCCATTCCGACTCAGTGTGACCTGTATGGCTTTTGACCAAGTATGCCTTGCATTCACTTGTGTGTGTGAAAAGTCGTAGATATTATGTGACTGGGCCGGCACACAAAGGCTGTGCCTTTAAAGGGGAACATTATCACCAGACCTATGTAAGCGTCAATATATACTTTGATGTTGCAGAAAAAAGACCATATATTTTTTTAACCGATTTCCGAACTCTAAATGAGTGAATTTTGGCGAATTAAACGCCTTTCTATTATTCGCTCTCGGAGCGTGACGTCACATCAGGAAGCAATCCGCCATTTTCTCAAACACATTACAAACACCGAGTCAAATCAGCTCTGTTATTTTCTGTTTTTTCGACTGTTTCCCGTACCTTGGAGACATCATGCCTCGTCGGTGTGTTGTCGGAGGGTGTAACAACACGAACAGGGACGAATTCAAGTTGCACCAGTGGCCCAAAGATGCGAAAGTTGCAAGAAATTGGACGTTCGTTCCGCACACTTTACCGACGAAAGCTATGCTACGACAGAGATGGCAAGAATGTGTGGATATCCTGCGACACTCAAAGCAGATGCATTTCCAACGATAAAGTCAAAGACATCTGCCGCCAGACCCCCATTGAATCTGCCGGAGTGTGTGAGCAATTCAGGGACAAAGGACCTCGGTAGCACGGCAAGCAATGGCGGCAGTTTGTTCCCGCAGACGAGCGAGCTAAACCCCCTGGATGTCTTGGCTCACACCATCCCTTATGCCACCGAAGATGATCAAGAGAAGAATATCGACCCTAGCTTCCCTGGCCTGCTGACATCAACTCCAAAACTGGACAGATCAGCTTTCAGGAAAAGAGAGCGGATGAGGGTATGTCTACAGAATATATTAATTGATGAAAATTGGGCTGTCTGCACTCTCAAAGTGCATGTTGTTGCCAAATGTATTTCATATGCTGTAAACCTAGTTCATAGTTGTTAGTTTCCTTTAATGCCAAACAAACACATACCAATCGTTGGTTAGAAGGCGATCGCCGAATTCGTCCTCGCTTTCTCCCGTGTCGCTGACTGTCGTGTCGTTTTCGTCGGTTTCGCTTGCATACGGTTCAAACCGATATGGCTCAATAGCTTCAGTTTCTTCTTCAATTTAGTTTTCGCTACCTGCCTCCACACTACAACCATCCGTTTCAATACATTCGTAATCTGTTGAATCGCTTAAGCCGCTGAAATCCGTGTCTGAATCCGAGCTAATGTCGCTATAGCTTGCTGTTCTTTCCGCCATGTTTGTTTGTGTTGGCATCACTGTGTGATGTCACAGGAAAATGGACGGGTGTATATAAAGATGGTTAAAATCAGGCACTTTGAAGCTTTTTTCAGGGATATTGCGTGATGGGTAAAATTTGGAAAAAAACTTCGAAAAATAAAATAAGCCACTGGGAACTGATTTTTAATGGTTTTAACCCTTCTGAAATTGTGATAATGTTCCCCTTTAAGGTTTATTGGCGCTCTGTACTTCTCCCGACGTCCGTGTACCACTCCGTACAGCGGCGTTTTAAAAAGTCAGACATTTTACTTCTTGAAACCGATACCGATAATATCCGAGCCGATACCGATAATTTCCGATATTACATTTTAAAGCATTTATTGGCCGATACTATCGGCAGCCCGATACTATCGGACATCTCTAGTCAAAAGCTCAGTCCTGCTGTGAAAGGTTGCACAGACAAAAACAAAAGGATGTATATTTGAAGTATCCTAATGAGATGCAGTAGACCTCCTGATTTATAACAAATGATCAAGTTTAAAGATCACAACATAAAAGTGTTGAAATGTCACACATGACCGTCTCGTCCAACGAGGAGGACATGTTTGCAATTGTCCAACTCCTGCCATCATGTCCTCTCAGCACCACCCTAAGATGCTTTTTCAACTACACAAAGATCATCAAAGCGACGCCAAGATGTTGTCCGCAACAAATCCATCGCCCTGCCGCTTCCCATTCCTCACCTGAGGCACGTTCTAATTCAATACACTAATTCAATCAATAACATCCATTTCAATGTTGACCCTCTGCTTTCATCCCGATACGTCTCAAATGAGAGCGATATGTCTCAAATTAGGACAATGTGGTCTTCAACTAAAACAGATTGTCCTAAATCAAGACACATTGTTTCAAATCAGGACGATATGTCTTAAATGAGGACAATAGGCCCATTTGTTGAACACCAGTGACACATTCGATTCATTTGTGAGTACAGAGCTCGTGGTCATACACTGGCGGCGAAGGAAAATGGCCATTTAAAGCGTGCTAAATGCTAATGAGCTAATTTCATATCTATTACCATGGCGACCTCTGCGCCGCCACATGACGAGGGACATTAGCAGCGGTGTTTTCCGACTACCATGGAACCTTTAATACAGCAACACCAACGTCATTTTCCAATCGACGTTCCCGTTCACAGACAGCAAGGATCGGGTTGAGGGCATTAGTTTAGGGCTGGGGTCTGGCAACCCAAAATGTTGAAAGAGCCATATCGGACTACAAATATCAAAAAGTAATCTGTCTGGAGCCGCAAAAAATTAAAAGACTTATATAAGTGTGTGGAGGGGGGCGTGGCCTGCGGGCCTGCAGCGAGGCGAGGTGTGCCAGGGCCGGCCTCGAAGTCAGCGACAGGTGCGTGGATGGCCCACCTGGGCCTTGTTATCTAATCCAGTGTTTTTCAACCACTGTGCCGCGGCACACTAGTGTGCCGTGAGATACAGTCTGGTGTGCCGTGAGATATTATCTAGTTTCACCTATTTGGGTTAAAAATATTTTTTGCAAACCAGTAATTATAGTCTGCAAATAATGTGTTGTTGTTGAGTGTCGGTGCTGTCTAGAGCTCGGCAGAGTAACTGTGTAATACTCTTCCACATCAGTAGGTGGCAGCAGGTAGCTAATTGCGTTGTAGATATCGGGAACAGCGGGAGGCAGTGTGCGGGTAAAAAGGTGTCTAATGATTAAACCAAAAATAAACAAAAGGTGAGTGACCCTAAGAAAAGGCATTGAAGCTTAGGGAAGGCTGTGCAGAACGAAACTAAAACTGAACTGGCTACAACGTAAACAAAAACAGAATGCTGGACTACAGCAAAGACTTACTGTGGCGCAAAGACGGCGTCCACAATATACATCCGAACATGACATGACAATCAACAATGTCCCCACAAAGAATGATAAAAACAACTGAAATGGTCTTGATTGCTAAAACAAAGTAGATGCGGGAAATATCGCTCAAAAGAAGACATGAAACTGCTACAGGAAAATACCAAAAAAAGAGAAAAAGCCACCAAAATAGGAGCGCAAGACAAGAACTAAAACACTACACACAGGAAAACAGCAAAAAACTCAAAAAGTCATGGCATGATGTGACAGGTGGTGACAGTACACCTACTTTGAGACAAGAGCTATAGTGATGCATGGTTGGTTATGGTTTAAAGTCATATCCAACAATAGCGACAACGACTTTTTATTGTCTACCGAGTTTTGCTTTTTAATGATTTCTGCTGGTGGTGTGCCTCCGCATTTCTTCAACGCCAAAAATGTGCCTTGGCTCAAAAAAGGTTGAAAAACACTGATCTAATCACCTGTCGCTCTGTATAAGCAGCAAACCGGGAGGAGAGAGGTGGTTGGAGTGGGAGCCAGAAAAAGACACGTACAGAGAGACGCCAGACTGAAAAAAACAAGTATATATTGCTGGAAAGCAATCCCTGCATGGTTTTATGCGAATAAAAACTGTCTTTGGAACAATGAAACGGGCTCGCCTAGAGATGCTTGGTGGTCAGGAGCACCCACTGGAAGAGAGCTTCCACAAAGTGTTATAATGAAGACAACAAATTATGTAAGTAGCTAATTAGCTACATTAGCCTACTATCAAAATGACCATGTGTCGCAGGCTGACGCAATCTTGTGTTTTTTATGTTGATTTAATTAAAAAAAAAAGAAAAAAAAAAGATACCGATAATAAAAAAAAAAACGATACCGATAATTTCCGATATTACATTTTAACGCATTTATCGGCCGATATTATCGGACATCCTTACCAAATATGCTTGATAAGCACTCCACACAAGTCAATAACATCAACAAAGGTCACCTTTTGTGCATTCACGCACAGCATAAAAAGTTTGGTGGACAAAATGAGACAAAAAAGAAGTGGCATAATAACATGGAGAAAGTTATACATGTAAACAAACTGTTGAGTCACAGTTCACACAACGGTGAGTTCAAGGGCCGCTGAAATTAGTAGGACAAAACGGCGCTCACCAAATACTCGTCAGTGAAGCATAAACACAAACCTATTAAACGGCGGGATTGCTAACAATTAGGAAGGTTCGTGTCGTGTTTGTTCTCCTAAAGAAACTATATTGCAACAAAAACATATATTTCACCCCATTTTTTTTTCCATTTCCATACATTTTTGAAAAAGCTCCATAGAGCCACCAGGGCGCCGCTGAAGAGCCGCATGTGGCTCTAGAGCCACGAGTTGCTGACCCCCGGTATAGAAGGTGTCTGGGGAGTTAGGGTTCATCCTGGGCCGGATTTTTAATCATGTGGGTGTCATTTCATACTCAAGGTTAAAAACCGTATTTAGAAAGTCGTAAACAGGTTTTTAATGCTCTCGCTCGACATTTATAATGATCTATTCCTGCTTCGTGAAAATTCACTGAAAAAGTCCAGGCTCGGAACCAATTAACAGTGATTAGCGAGAGTTTACTGTATTACTCTTGTAGACCAGAAGTAGATTTAGCTATGGGAGCCTGAGTTTGTGCATAAGAGACATAACCAACAAAAATGCAGTTCTAGATTTTATTAAGAAATAATGTATTATTGTACAAGTTTTGTAAAGATTTATATTTAGTATCACGTACGAATAAAAAATTCAGTTCTATACAATCTGACCAATGGTGATCTGTTTTTTTTATTCCAGATAATGTCCAAATTTATAAGCAACTTGAAAAATGGGCTGATTGTTCCAAGGGGAAAAGCAAAATGTTTGATATCTTCTACTGCAGTAAAATTAATTCTAAACTAGTATACTTAGAATTAGACTTAGATTAACTTTATTGATCCACAAGGGAAATTGCTCCACACAGTAGCTCAGTTTCAAAGGATGGAAAGGATAATGCAGGTATTAAGTAGACAAAAAATGTACCATAGTAGCAATATAAAATATAACATATACACTGTATGTAATATTTACATATTATATATACAGTATATAATATATACTGATATATAATTATATTATATTATATTATATTTGTATATAATATATCCAATATATAACAAATCCCAATCACCATGTACAATATTACAGTACATGTAACAGCTTCAACATTTATTTAAAAAGGAAACTAAACAAATAGATGTGCAAAATCTATAAAAACACAACAAACAAATGCATGAAAAGTCTGCAAATGACTCAGACGTGTAAGAAAACAAGACACTGTGACATTCGCCAATGTCGGCTGACAGCGTGACCTCAGGATGCAGAGACAGAAGGCGGCGTGCAGGTCAAAGAATTCAATTATTTTTGTGGAGAGCAAAAATTACAGAAACAAAAAAGCTTGTGCAAGGAGCAACAGATGAACCTAAATAAACTTGATTAGAAATAGCAAACGGGAAACTAAACAGAAAGTGAAGGTGCAGCAAAGCAAGAAGTCGAGGAGCACAAGGACAGGAAATGATACAAAACACAGGAACATAACTAAGATCAATCAATCAATCAATCAATCAATGTTTATTTATATAGCCCTAAATCACAAGTGTCTCAAAGGGCTGCACAAGCCACAACGACATCCTAGGTTCAGAGCCCACATAAGGGCAAGGAAAAACTCACAACCCAGTGGGATGTCAATGTGAATGACTATGAGAAACCTTGGAGAGGACCACATATGTGGGTGACCCCCCCTCTAGGGGAGACCGGATGCAATGGACGTCGAGTGGGTCTAGCATAATGTTGTGAAAGTCCAGTTCATAGTGGATCTAACATAATAATGAGAGTCCAGTCCATAGTGGATCTAACATAATAGTGAGAGTCCAGTCCATAGTGGGGCCAGCAGGAGACCATCCCGAACGGAGACGGGTCAGCAACGCAGAGATGTCCCCAACTGATGCACAGGTGAGCGGTCCACCCCAGGTCCCGACTCTGGACAGTCAGCACTTCCACAAGGGACAGGGGGGCAGAAAAGAAAAGAAACGGCAGATCAACTGGTCTAAAAGGGGGGGTCTATTTAAAGGCTAGAGTATACAAATGAGTTTTAAGATGGGACTTAAATGCATCTACTGAGGTAGCATCTCTAACTGTTACCGGGAGGGCATTCCAGAGTACTGGAGCCCGAATAGAAAACGCTCTATAGCCCGCAGACTTTTTTTGGGCTCTGGGAATCACTAATAAGCCGGAGTTCTTTGAACGCAGATTTCTTGCCGGGACATATGGTACAATACAATCGGCAAGATAGGATGGACCAAGTATGCATCGCATTCACTTGCCTTTAAGGTTTATTGGCGCTCTGTACCCGTATTTTCCGCACTATAAGGCGCACCTAAAAACCACAAATTTTCTCAAAAGCTGACAGTGCGCCTTATAACCCGGTGCGCTTTATATATGGATAAATATTAAGATTCATTTTCATAAAGTTTCGGTCTCGCAACTTCGGTAAACAGCCGCCATCTTTTTTCCCCGTAGAAGAAGCGCGCGGTGCATGCTGGGATATGTGACGTTTCATTTCCATTTGTGTGTTTATGTAAAGACCCCAAAATGGCTCCTATTAAGTGTGTTGTCTGTCTAATTATAAATAATGCAGACGAGGCGTGTTAACTGAGTTCTCAACGTTTACTCACAGCGTGCTCATAACCACATTCTAACTCCCAGCATACAACAACGCTTCTCAGGGCTACCGCGCATGCTCGTCACTATCGTTGCATGCTGGGTAGTGTAGTTGTTATATTTGCTAGCTCATAACATCACATTAAGAGACACGCTTACGCGCTTAATTCAATACTCGCCGTCATTCCGGGTGGAATGACAAAAGACCTCCAGCCGCTAGATATTGGTGTAAACAGGGCATTCGAAGCTAGACTGCTAACTGCGTGGGAACAATGGATGACCGAAGGCGAACACACCTTCACTAAGACAGGGAGACAGCGAGACGGAGCCGGCCATTTTGGATCCCACATTCGCCCAACTTTTCAATTCGGACACCCAAAGAGAAGAATTCGAGGGATTTATGAATGAAGAATAACTTCAGAAAGTGAGCGTTATGTTTATTTTGTGTGTTGTGACATTAACGTTCGAGCAATATTATGTTGCTATTGCTCTGCACTATTTTGAATTTTACTATGTTTGTGATTGCACATTTGCGTACATTTTGGGAGTGAACATAGTTGTTAGAACGCTGGTTTTTAATATATTATTAAAGTTTGACTGACCAATCTGACTGTTTTTTTGACATTCCTTTAGCGCAGTTAGATGCGGCTTACAACACGGGGCAGCTTATAGGTGGACAAAGTTTTGAAATATGCCGTTCATTGAAGGCGCGGCTTATAACCCAGGGCGCCTTATGGTGCGGAAAATACGGTACTCCCTATGTCTGTGTACCACTCCGTACAGCAGCGTTTTAAAAAGTCATAAATGTAACTTTTTGAAACCGATACCGATATTACATTTTAAAGCATTTATCAGCCGATAATATCGGCAGTGCGATATTATCGAACATCTCTAGTTTGAAGTCTTTGGACATCCATCATGTCTCCAATGGTGGACATCATGGTTCACTTTGACCATCTTTAGACTTAAGTCGTGGACACATCCCAGTTTGAATACCTTTAGTCAAATTCTCCATGGCCTCCCGGCTTCCAATCACGCCCTTTTAAGCAAAGGGATCCCACATGGCCGACTCTCTTGGCCCGGCGCCAGTCGATATACGTTACGCCTCCCGCTCTGGCTCAGCTTGTGTGATGGCAAAATCCATGAAGAAGAAATGTGTTTCTTTGGCCGGCGTCGATATTGGCCTGGAAGGACGGAGATGATGAGGCGGCCGCTTGTTTATGGACGCTCGCCATGTTTTTACAAGCTAATATCGGAGCTGGGAAGGTGGAGAAGGTGGGAGTGGATGTATGGCGCAATGATTGCCCTTTGATGGCCGCAGACGTCTCTCAGCTCATTTCTCAGCTCGCTCGCGCTATGTTTCTCTCTCTCTCTTTCTCTCTCTCTCTCGTTACATTATTGGCGCCATAAACATAATGTGGCGTAGCATATAGCATATTAAGCTAAATGAGCTGATGTAGCTTGAGGGCCTAATCTCCGCATCCAGCGACACTAAACCTGCTCGTGACCTGTAGGCTCTTCTTCACTGAATAAAGCTACACTGCAAAAACTGAAATCTAAGTAAGATTAAATATCTCAAATAAGGGTGATATTTGCTTATTTTCTGTCTGATAAGATAATTCTTCTCACTAAGCAGATTTTATGTTAGAGTGTTTTACTTGTTTTAAGGGTTTTGGTCCTAAATGATCTCAGTAAGATATTTGTCATGTCTGTGTAATCATGTTTTGTTTTAGTCATGTTTTGTTTTGTTTAGTTATTGGACTCTTTAGTTTCTGGCTTTTCACTCCCTTGTCTTGTTTCCATGGTTACCCATTAGTTTCACCTGTTCCACGTTTGGACTCATTGTGCACTCTTGTTCGTCACCATAGCAACCCATTAGTTTTCACCTGCCCTCACGACTCACGCACCTGTCTTTAATCATGTCACTATTATTTAAACCCATTGTTGCCAGGAAGTCTCCCTGGCGACATCATACCCCTGACTTTCTGCTTCTCACTCTGTTTACCTCTGCGCACTTCATGCCATGTCAAGTAAGTTTTTTCTATTCATGCCACAGTTAGCGACTTTTGTTCATGTCCATAGTTTTTTGCCCACGTGCAAGTCTTTTGGTTCGCTAGTCAAGTTTGTACTTCCGTTTTGAGCGCGCTTTTTGTTCCTTTGTTAGTGTAAAATAAATAATGTCTTTACCTTCACGCCTTGCCCGCGCCAACTTTCATTTGCATTCCGGGAAAACAAACCCCAAAGTCCAAGTCTTGACAATATTACAGCTTGTTGCTGAGATTTTATGACCTATATTGAGTAAAACATGCTTGAAACTTGAATATCAACCGATGCAAAGCTGTGTCATCAACACTCACAAGTATAAAACTACTTTTTTTAAAGTAATAATTTCTTATTTCAAGTATGAAAAAAGAAATCATGACTTTGACACAATTGTGTCTCATATTAAAACAGATGACATCCAAATGGACTTTGCTGTTTTATTTTGAATGAAACAATAGAAAATATGTACTCATATAGTAGTACACTTGTTATTAGTGATAATCAGGGGCGCCGCTAGGGATTTTGGGCCCCATGAAAAGAATCTTTACAGGGCCCCCAACACAGTGTCATTATTTTTTCTGTATTATAATTTCATCATCATTAGGGGCCTCTCTGGGCCCCCCTCCATCATGGGCCCCTAGAATCCGTCTCCTTTACTCCCCCTTTTGGGCGCCCCTGGTGATAATATACTTATTTTAAGGTATTTTTGGGTTCATTGAGGTTAGCTAATTTTACTTGTTTCGGAAAGTCTTGACAAGCCAAATTGTCTTGTTATATTGGCAGATAATTTTGCTTAGTTCAAATAAAATACCCCTCATTTTTATTTTTTCTTGTTTTTGAACACTGACTTTTTGCAGTGTACCGACACAACGCAGTAGCAAAGGTCAAAGGCGAGCTTCTTATCCAACAGTCACAATCCTCAATCGTCAAAAGTTTCTTGCTATGTTTTTTTAATACTAATTCCATCCACTCCATGAGTATACAAAAGTGTCATAAATCATCCGTTGACATATTTCGCTGTCATCGTTTATTCCAGGTGTGTCAAACTCGTTTTAGCTCAGGATCGGAATGGTAAAATCATGGCATGATAACTTAAAAAATAAAGACAACTCCAGGTTGATTACTTTGTTTTACTTTGGCCAAAAATAGAACAAGCACATTATGAAAACGTACAAATAATCCTCTGGACAAAACACTTCAAGTTTGTTGTAAATTCTGAGGAAACAAAGCCAGGATTAAACTTTAAGTCACAGTCTTTCTGGGATTGAACAAAAAACACAACATGTAAACTCTTCTAGGTATCATATACCTCCTTTGTCATGTCCACGTATCAATCCAGTGCTAACTCAAATAACTGTAAGAAACGGAGGTAAAAACTAGTCAAAAGGGTTAAGTTTGACAGAGAAATTTTGGAGGCAACCAACCAACCGACAATGTGTTTGAAGCAGAAGACATAAAACGGCAGGTTTTAAGTTTCATGTGGGTCGAGGAGGAGGACCACAGTCACCCTTTACTGTGTACAAACCGTTTGCTTGCCTAACAGAATTGCTATTGTGACATCCAGTGGACACATTTAGAACAGCAGTTTCTTTCGTTAAAAAAAAAAGCAGCTAATTTTAATACTAGGCAAACTTATCACGTGGGCCGGATAAAACCTGTTCGCGGACCATAGGTTTGACACCCCTGGTTTATTCATTTTGACTGCCAAGTTCAAACAAACCTGCTAGCAAAACCAGATCCACTTTCTGTACTAAATGTCGTGGAGGCGGCGTTGACGAAGACGGAGCAATTAGCTCGCGACTCATTAGCTCTCAGCGGGCATTAGCAAACAAAGCAGCGGCCGGATAGACTTTTTGTGTTTTTGCATTATTGATTGGGAATTAATGGCGGAAGTGGCTGTCGCTAAAAGGTAGAGCGATGTCTTTGCCGCAGCAATCAGCTCCATTTAGCCAGATGGACTCTAACCACAAAGATGAGACTATGGACAGAAGTCGGAGCTTTTGATGTAGATGACGGCGCGAAAAGTTTTTATTGTTTTGAACTGCTTGATTGATGCAACTTTGCATAAAGTCATATTTTATTGCATGTTTAACACAAGAGATGGGATTTAGGGCTCTTTGAAAGGATCTTGTCAAACCAATGTAGTTACTATAGATCTGTTTTTTTGTTTTGGTCTTTTCAAAGAAACAATCACTAATAGCATTTATAAGTAGGGATGATTTTTGTGAAAAAGTACCTGATTGCCATTGCCGATTAATTACTTTTAATGCTGATCATAAACATCAATCCCACTGTATTTATTTTTAGTCTCCCAGCTGATGGCTAATAGCTGATTATGTGTCTCCATACACAGTGTGGAACTGCTCCACTAAGCTTATGATAATCACCGGCGTTACAGCAAATAAACTGTTTGTTATCATCTTTAAGGCAGTGTTTTTCAACCTTTTTTGAGCGAAGGCACATTTTTTGAGCAGAAATCACTAAATAACGAAACTCAGTTGACAGTAAAAAGTTGTTGCAATTGTTGGATATGACTTTAAACCATAACCAACCATGCATCACTATAGCTCTTGTCTCAAAGTAGGTGTACTGTCACCACCTGTCACATCACGCCCTGACTTATTTTGTATTTTTTTTATGTTTTCCTGTGTGTAGTGTTTTAATTCTTGTCTTGCGCTTCTATTTTTTGGGTATTTTCCTATAGCAGTTTCATGTCTTCCTTTGAGCAATATTTCCCGCATCTACTTTGTTTTAGCAATTTAAGAACATTTCAGTTGTTGTTATCCTTCTTTGTGTGGACATTGTTGATTGTCATGTCATGTTCGGATGTACATTGTGGACGCCGTCTTTGCTCCACAGTAAGTCTTTGCTCTCGTCCAGCATTCTGTTTTTGTTTACTTTGTAGCCAGTTCAGTTTTAGTTTCGTTCTGCATAGCCTTCCCTAAGTTTCAATGCCTTTTTTTAGGAGCACTCACCTTTTGTTTATTTTTGGTTTAAGCATTCGATACCTTTTTACCTTCACACTGCCTCCCGCTGTTTCCGACATCTACAAAGCAATTAGCTACCGGCTGCCACCTACTGATATGGAAGAGTATAACGTGGTAGGTCTGCCGATCTCCAGACAGTACAGAAACTCAACAACAATACATAATTTGCAGACTATAATTACTGGTTTGCAAAAAATATTTTTAACCCAAATAGGTGAATTTAGATAATCTCCCACAGCACACCAGACTGTATCTCACGGCACACTAGTGGTTGAAAAACACTGCTTTAAGTGGCTGTTTGCAACCTCCTCACTAACATTTTTCAAAGCAAAACATATAACAAAACACATTTCTTTGACAATTGTCCATATTTTTCACAATTACAAAGTAGCGTATTTTTGGACTTAAAATCCTTTCATTTTCTCAAAAATCGACAGTGCGCCTTATAATCCGGTGCGCCTAATGTACAGAATAATTTTGGTCCTGCTTACCAACCTCAAAGCTATTTTATTTGGTACATGGTGAAATGATAAGTAAATAAATAAATAAATAAATAAATGATAAATGGGTTATACTTGTATAGCGTTTTTCTACCTTCCAGGTACTCAAAGCGCTTTGACAGTATTTCCACATTCACCCATTCACACACATATTCACACACTGATGGCGGGAGCTGCCATGCAAGGTGCTAACCAGCACCCATCAGGAGCAAGGGTGAAGTGTCTTGCCCAAGGACACAACGGACGTGACTAGGATGGTAGAAGGTGGGGATTGAACCCCAGTAACCAGCAACTCTCCGATTGCTCTATCCTACCAACTTCGCCACACCGTCCCTATACAAATGACATATACAAGTGTGACCAGTAGATGGCAGTCACACATAAGAGATATGTGTAGACTGCAATATGACTGAAGTAAACAACACCAATATTTAATATGTTCCATTGAAAATATAGAACACGGCGCTCAAAAATCAATCAAAATGTTTCAGTACGGCGTTGTTGTTGCACTAGTGAGCCACGGATGAGGAGATGCTCCTCCGTTATTGATTTAAGTCAAGTCTGAATGTCATTGTGGAGGGGGGCGTGGTCGGCGCGCCTCCTGCAGGAATGGGGTGTATATGGACCGGCCTCGAGGCACAGCTGGCAGGTGATTGGATTACTCAGCTGGGGCTGATCATCCAATCACCTGCCATGCTTATCAGCAGCAGCCGGGCCTACACACGAGAGGGGAGTTGGAGTTGCTGGTGAGCAGACGCACAGTGAACATTGCCCGGAGAGAAGACCGGAAAGACGACACGCCGGAAGGACTGAAAAGTCACGGAGCAGAGACTGAAAAGTCGTGTGCTGTCCTAGCGTGTGTGCGCTGCCAATAAAAGACATCCGGGCTATTGTGAAGATCAGTCAGCATCAGGAGAGCCCACTAGAGAAAAACTTTCACAGTCATTAAAACAGTTAGCTCTATCTTTTGACACTTCTTCTACCCCCGTCCTTGCACGCTACACCGCTACAACAAAAATGACGGAGAAAAGACGCTGCCTATGGTCCGGAAAATACAGTATGTGTCATAAAAAATGTTACCGGCCTGAATAAAACGATTGGTGTTTTCGGCGGTCACTCAGTCCGTGCACACATACCGTATTTTCCGGAGTATAAGTCACACCGGAGTATAATTCGCACCTGCCAAAAATGAATAATAAAAAAGGAAAAAAACATATATAAGTCGCACTGGAGCCCGGCCAAACTATGAAAAAAACTGCGACTTATAGTCCGAAAAATACGGTACAAAAACAGTCCAAGAGAAGCAATGAACTCATTTAAGTTGTGTTGTTGAGATAAAATATCCATTCAATGTCAGCTAACGCTAGCAATTCAATTTGCTATTACTAGCTAACAACACCTACAGCTAATGCGCGTACGACGCATTTGCCAGCAACCTGAGGGTTCCTGGTTCAATCCCCACCTTCTACCAACCTTGTCACGTCCGTTGCGTCCTTGAGCAAGACACTTCACCATTGCTCCTGATGGGTTGTGGTTAGGGCCTTGCATGGCAGCTCCCGCCATCTTTGTGTGAATGGGTGAATGTGGAAATAGTGTCAAAGCGCTTTGAGTACCCTGAAGGTAGAAAAGCGCTATACAAGTATAACCCATTTACCATTTACGTCATTACGTACGAGAAGCCGCAAAAGGGCGGGGTGTACTGTGTAAAATACATTGGAAAGTTGCCAACCTCTAGGCATCTGCATAAAAGTTGCAAATAGCTCCTTTTAGTGACTTTATCATTGGAGGACAAGGCTAAACATGTTGCACACCTAGAGCAAGGCAGGAGCAGGCATGCGTACAGCTATGCTAACCGCTAAGCTAGCTTCAAAGGAAGCCAAGAAAAACGTGCTTCGTCAAGTTTAAAAAAGTGTAGATGGAAACGCGTTAGAGCAGAAAGTAAGCAGTTATTAACAGGACATTAACAAGTAGACTAATAAGAATCCAGAGAGATGATTGTATGGCAACAACACTTGTTGGTGTGTCAGCAGTTTCGGAGTACGCAGCATCTAAGGAGAGCAGATTGATGGTGTCGATACCAAGGGTGGTATCAGCGCATGATTGACAATAAAGTGATTAGATCTATTTTTTTTTTCTCAGAATCTATTTTGTATTGTTTTTGTTTACGTTAATCAATTTGGACAATAATTTCCTGGACACAGGAGGACTTTGAGGGCAAAAACCAAATGATTCAAATGAGTGTTAGATAGTAGTTTTGCTTTTACTTAGTTATTGTGTACTTTTGACTTTGTTTTCCTAATAAGAAACTAGTTTTAATATCGTATTGATTTTGTTTAACTGTCAATAGCACTGAGCATAAATAAATGGAAAAATGGACACTTAACACATGTGATCGGTATCGGTATTGGTATGGGCCGATCTCACTCATGGATGCACGGTATCGGAATCGGCAGCTTAAAACCCTGATCGGAACATCCTTAGTTATAGGATAACATGTGGATCAAAAATACTTTTAATTTAAAGTAATATTGGTGGGAATTATTTTGAAATATTGACTATATTTATATTGTTGTTGTGTTTTAATTGTCAATATTCAATAATGTAATGTCATATCCCCACGCTTTGGTAGTGACATTACATTTTTTTTAATTTTCCCATTAACAATACAGAAAATAATACACAAATAAGTAAGACTATACATGTATATAACAAGTATAAAATAAAAGAAGAATAAAAGTAGGACATGATCAAAATGTGAATACAGTGGAATCCTGGATTTACCAACTTAATTGGTTCTTGAACAGGGTTTGTAAATTTGTATATTGAAGCAAATTTCTCCATAAGAAACAATGTAAACATGAATAATGGGTTACGACCTCGACAAAAGTCCATATTTTTGTAAACTTTTGCACACTTTGAACACAATATAAAGCGATGTACAGTACTGTATATCAAACAAACATAACGGGGTTATGAATCAACTTTCAATTGAATAAAAAAGCCAAAAAAATAACAACTACTTTAACTGTCCTCATATGTTGCCACCCTGCCGACACACACAAACACACTGTAGCTATGTGGTGCACTCACAATTTGAAATCACAAAACTCCTTAACTTTAACAACCAGGTCACTACAATGATTAGTAATAATACAAAAATCTACTTTATCGCGTTGGTTAATCTTCTTTGTGTGCAGCGGAAGAAAGGGGGAGGCAGGAGGCAGTGTCCACAACGATGTGGATACTTGCTGAATGTTTCGAACCACAGATTGCTTGCTTTGTACTCATGTTAAACTAACAAAACTAGAAAATGCTGTTAACTTAAAGGGTAAAAAAAAACCACACTTAAAAAGCACACAAAGTAGTAATTAGTAAAGTTACTAACGGCAGCATTGCTCTGCTGACTGATTGAGCAACTGGGATCAACCCGCAATGGCTGTGCCGCCGGGCACAAAATGGCTGCACTGTAGGTTTGTACACTGAGACGAGGTTCGTACAAAACATATTTCCTAAATAGAGTAGTTCGTACAATGACGGGTTTGTAATCAAGCTACAAAATTGTGCTATCCTACCTAGTGTCTGTTTACGCTTGAACTACTTAACATATCCATATTGGATCAATGATCTACGAAAGTGAATTGCTTTGTTTCGTTTGACTCATTTTAGAGTCCAGTCGCCAGTCAAATGCCACGCACATGAAACAAGGGCTGTATCTGCATATAAAGTGGCTTGCAACTGCAAATCGGTTGCGATCATTCACTTAAAACGGGGGTCGGCAACCCAAAATGTCAAAAGAGCCATATTGGACCAAAAAATCCTCCCCGAAAATCTGTCTGGAGCCGCAAAAAATTAAAAGCCTCATATAAGTGTTATATTGAAGGCAACACATGATGTAAGTGTCTATATTAGCTATATTAGCCTACTATCAAAGGCTTACGCCAATCTTCGTTGACAGAAATGTTGTATTTTAATTTTTATTCTACACATTTTTGCAACATTGGAAATCATTACGGTAGTAAAAATGGAAGCTTCTCACAGGATGAGATAACTTCAGTGGCCAAAGGTATAGATGTGTGTGTCCAAGTTTAAGGAAACGACAGACTGTCTTCTTCTAAAGGATTCATTACTGTCATATTTTGTTTTGTTATTTTCTGGTTGTTTAAGACTCTTTTAGTTCCTGTTTACACTCCCTTGTTTGGTCACCATGTCAACTTATTGGTTTCACCTGTCTCATGTGTTGGACTTACGCACCTGTTTTTAATCATGAAGAGATTATTTAAGCCTCTGTATGATACTCTGTATGATACTCTGTTCTTGCTATGTGCTACTCTGATTACTCTGTCCATGCCATAGTTCATATTGCTCATTTCATGCTCTGTACTGATTCTTTCCATGCCATAGTTTCATGCTCGTTCCATGCCTCGCCACAGTAAGTTTTTGTTTATTCAAGCCACAGTCTAGTGAGTTTTTTTATGTCCTAAGTTTTTTGCCTTTGCTTTTACATGCGTTAGGGACGCTCGCCTTCGGGTTGTTTTTTGTTTCCTGCGCTTTTGTTTGTACCTTTTTGAGTAAGAATAAATTATGTTCCTACCTTCAAGCCATGTCTGCTATAGTCCGTTTGTACCACGGGAAAACAATCCTCGCAGTGAGCTGTGTCGTAATAATCCACGTCATGACAATTACAATCTTTGCAAGCTGGGTAACATTTGCTGTGGTCTGGAACAACATGACACACAAACAACACAGAAATGCAGCCAATATTACACACATATAACGCGTCATGAGACATGCAAATATAAATTAAATACACAGAGGACATAAGTAAAGGAAATTAAATGAGCTCAAATATACCTACAAACGAGGCATAATGATGCAGTATGGATATACAGCTAGCCTATTTAGCGTGTTAGCACCGATTAGCTTGCTGTCATGCATTGAGCAAATATGCCTGATTAGCACTCCAACAAGTCAATAGCATCAACAAAGCTCACCTATGTGCATTCACACACAGAATAAAACATTTCGTGGACAAAGAAGACAAAGAAGTGGCATAAAACACGTCTTTCTGTGGCAGCATCGGAGAAAGTAGTACATGTAAACACACTACGGTGAGTTCAAGGATCGCTGACATTAGGACAAAACAGCGCACGCCAAATACTCTCGTCAGTGAAGCATGTTTAATATATACAGTGGACTTTTTAACAACTAGGAAGGTTTGTGTAATGTTTGTCCCCCTACAGAAAATATATTTAAACAAAAAATATATATTTTTCTTCATCTTTTTCCATTTTCACACATCTCTGAAAGAGGTACAGGGAGCCACTAGGGCAGGGGTCGGCAACCCAAAACGTTGAAAGAGTCACATTGGACCAAAAATACAAAAAATAATCTGTCTGGAGCCGCAAAAAATAAAAAGCCTTTTATAAGTGATATAATGAAGGCAACACATGATGTAAGTGTCTATATTAGCTAAATTAGCCTACTATCAAAATGACTATGTGTCGGAGGCTGACACAAATCTTCGCTGACAGAAATTTTGACATCGGAAAACATTAATCAAATGCAGGCTTCATAGAAGGAGAGATAATTCCTGGAAATTGCTGGCTCAGAATGGCCAAAGGTATAGATGTGTGTGTCCAAGTTAAAGGAAATGGCGGGCTGTCTTCTTCTAATGGATTTATAACAATCTATGCAAGCTGAGTTTGCTGTGGTCTGGAACAACATGGCACACAAACAACTATCAGAAGTGCAGCCAATATTACATACAGATACTGTGTCATGAGAAATGTAGATATAAATTACATACACAGAGGACATAGGAAATTAAATGAGCTCAAATATACCTACAAGTGAGGCATAATGATGCAATACGTACATAAAGCTAGCCTAAATAGCATGTTAGCATCGATTAGCTCGCAGTCATGACCAAATATGCTTGATAAGCGCTCCACGCAAGTCAATAACATCAACGAAGTTCACCTTTGTGCATTCACGCACAGCATAAAACATTTGGTGGACAAAATGAGACAAAGAATGGGTGGCATAAAACACGTCTTTCTCTGGCATCGTTGAAGAAAGTTATACATGTAAACAAGCTATGGTGAGTTCAAGGATCACCAAAATTAGTAGGACAAAACGGCGCTTGCCAAATACTCTCATCAGAGAAGCATGTTTAATAAAAACAATGGGATTTGTAACAATTAGGGAGGTTTGTGTCATGTTGTCCTCCTATAGAAACCCTATTAAAACAAAAATATATTTCCCCCCTACCCCCATCTTTTTCTTTTTTCATACATTTTTGAAAAAGTTCCAGGGAGCCACTAGGGCGGCACTAAAGAGCCGCATGCGGCTCTGGAGCCGCAGGTTGCAGACCCCTGCACTAGGGCGACGCTATGCAGCTCTAGAGCCGCGGGTAGCTGACCCCCGACTTAAAAGAACCACTCAAAAAGCCTTGCTTTGTTCGTGTACTTCATCTCTAAATAACTCGTAGGCCACAAATCTCTCTTTCGAGCTTTGTAGACACTTTTTATGTCAAATAATGTCAAACATTCCTGGATCTTTGTCTCCACTCATGGTTGCCACACACACACAAATACAAGCAGTTCTGGAGCAATGCAAACTCAAAAGAGTGTGTTTGACGTGTTTGTCGCACACATTGCGGCCGTCACTCCCACAACATTGTGTTAACCTTTGCATCGCTCAACAAGTCCGAACACTGAAGTCTGTGCTTCAGGTGTGTGAGTTTTTTTTTTTGTTTTTTTTTTAACTTGACAACAAAGACAGCATTGAACCTTCATCTCCGCCAAAGGCAACGTCACAACAAGTTGACACTCGCTCAGCTATGTGATGGAGGAGTCGGCTTTTGCTTTTTTAGAAGCAAAATGCACGAAACAACACACGTCTTCTAAGGCAACAATGATACCGCCACAAAAACAACAATGCTCACTTTTGATTGACAGCAAAACAATGCGTGCATTATTGTGCGTGTGCAACCGTACTGCAGCTCGTTGACAGTGGTTTCTAATATCTTGACCACCTAATTCATATGCACCAGGGTTTCACAATATTAGAAGCAGCTATCAGTAGGATAAAGTGCAGTTGTATCAGTGCATTGCACACAACAAACACATAGCGACACGCACCGGCGGTGTATCAGTACACGTTAAGGTGAAAAAACACACAATGAGAAGTGCATAATGAATAATTCAGCATTGTGTGTGCAAGTACACACACATGCAAACACATGCAAACACTAACAATGAAAGGTGCATAATTAATAATTAAAATGAACACATGCTGGATTAGCTTTCATGTCACACACACACACTGCAAGCTGGTCCAATATGTGCATGGCTGACATTTGTGTTGAATTTCAGTAGATGGCCTATCATTTACTTGTCTATAATCACACTGTGGAATGCAGCATGACAAAGTAGGTTAGAATGTTCATTTGACTAAAACGAGGGGGGGGTGTGTGCATGCAGGCTTGACATCAACACAAACCCAACGCATGAACTGGTGATGATGCAACATGCGCCCAGGATATAGAGCGATGCAACTTCCTGTGCTGTTAAGTATGAAACATATCAGCCCGGTGTTGAGAAATTAACCAATCAGGAGGAGCTATCGGCTGAGCTTCAAATAACAACCGCAGCAAGCCCCTTATTGATGTTTGCGCACGTTCACATGGAGACAATATGGTTGCTCGAGAAAGGATTAGCTGCTTTATGACGTGTTTGAGTAGAGATTTAACGAGACGGGACTTCATTTAATGAAACAGACAAACAGGACAAGACAAACACCGGCGGACATCATAATCTTTTAAGAACTGCTTGGAATCGAACGGTCAGGGCGTAAAGCAGGGGAGCCAAATGGTGTGCTGTACTCGGTTGCCACCAGCAGAGGCGCTGTTGGTTCAAAGCATGAGGCCGTCATTATTTTCCATTTAAAGGGGAACATTATCACCAGACCTATGTAAGCGTCAATATATACCTTGATGTTGCAGAAAAAAGACCATATATTTTTTTAAACGATTTCTGAACTCTAAATGGGTGAATTTTGGTGAATTAAACGCCTTTCTATTATTCGCTCTCGGAGCGATGACGTCACAACGTGACGTCACATCGGGAAGCAATCCGCCATTTTCTCAAACACCGAGTCAAATCAGCTCTGTTATTTTCCGTTTTTTTGACTGTTTTCCGTACCTTGGAGACATCATGCCTCATCGGTGTGTTGTCGGAGGGTGTAACAACACGAACAGGGATCGATTCAAGTTGCACCAGTGGCCCAAAGATGCGAAAGTGGCATGAAATTGGACGTTTGTTCCGCACACTTTACCGACGAAAGCTATGCTACAACAGAGATGGCAAGAATGTGTGGATATCCTGCGACACTCAAAGCAGATGCATTTCCAACGATAAAGTCAAAGAAATCTGCCGCCAGACCCCCATTGAATCTGCCGGAGTGTGTGAGCAATTCAGGGACAAAGGACCTCGGTAGCACGGCAAGTAATGGCGGCAGTTTGTTCCCGCAGACGAGCGAGCTAAACCCCCTGGATGTCTTGGCTCACACCGTCCCTTATGCCACCAAAGATGATCAAGAAAAGAATATCGACCCTAGCTTCCCTGGACTGCTGACATCAACTCCAAAACTGGACAGATCAGCTTTCAGGAAAAGAGAGCGGATGAGGGTATATCTACAGAATATATTAATTGATGAAAATTGGGCTGTCTGCACTCTCAAAGTGTTGTTGCCAAATGTATTTCATATGCTGTAAACCTAGTTCATAGTTGTTAGTTTCCTTTAATGCCAAACAAACACATACCAATCGTTGGTTAGAAGGCGATCGCCAAATTCGTCCTCGCTTTCTCCCGTGTCGCTGGCTGTCGTGTCGTTTTTGTCGGTTTCGCTTGCATACGGTTCAAACCGGTATGGCTCAATAGCTTCAGTTTCTTCTTCAATTTCGTTTTCGCTACCTGCCTCCACACTACAACCATCCGTTTCAATACATGCGTAATCTGTTGAATCGCTTAAGCCGCTGAAATCCGAGTCTGAATCCGAGCTAATGTCGCTATATCTTGCTGTTCTATGCGCCATGTTTGTTTGTGTTGGCATCACTATGTGACGTCACAGGAAAATGGACGGGTGTAGATAACGATGGTTAAAATCAGGTACTTTGAAGCTTTTTTTAGGGATATTGCGTGATGGGTAAACATTTTTTTTAAACTTCGAAAAATAAAATAAGCCACTGGGAACTGATTTTTAATGGTTTTAACCCTTCTGAAATTGTGATAATGTTCCCCTCTAATACACGTAGGGACATATTGGAATATTTTATATTTTATCATCGATTACTGCTGGACAGTCTGGTTGCGCAATATAAATGTGGCAGACGATAGAGCTTTTAATACAATCGTTATATGCATGTTGATGACCGCACCCTCACAATGTAGCGTCATCGCTGGCGAGCTATCAGCTAATGTCCCTCCACAGTACAACACTGCTATTCCTCGCCTCTATGGCGGCAAATAAACTGTTTCTTACAAGTACCATTATTACTGGAGCACTGGGAATAGCGAAACATGCTGGACTACACACACTGCAAAAAGTCTGTGTTCAAAAACAAGAATAAAAAAATACAAAAATTAGGGGTATTTTATTTGAACTAAGCAAAATTATCTGCCAGTAGAACAAGAAAATTTGGCTTGTCAAGACTTTCCAAAACAAGTAAAATTAACCAACCTCAATGAACCCCAAAAATACCTTAAAATAAGTATATTCTCACTAATAACAAGTGTACTACTATATGAGTACATATTTTCTATTGTTTCATTGAAAATAAAACAGCAAAGTCCATTTGGCTGTCATCTGTTTTAATATGAGACACAATTGTGTCAAAGTCATGCTTTTTTTTTTTTTCATGCTTGAAATAAGAAATTATTACTTTAAAAAAGTAGTTTTATACTTGAAAGTGTTGATGACACAGCTTTGCAACAGTTGGTATTCTAGTTTCAAGCATGTTTTACTCAATATAGGTCATCAAATCTCAGCAACAAGCTGTAATATCTTACTGAGATCATTTAGGACCAAAACCCTTAAAACAAGTAAAACACTCTAAATACTGCTTAGTGAGAAGAATTATCTTATCAAACAGAAAATAAGCAAATATCACCCTTATTTGAGATATTTAATCTTACTTAGATGTCAGTTTTTGCAGTGCACTGTATATATATGTTAACTGCTAGGCTGGAACTCTTGAACGTCAAGGTCAAGGTTTCTTTAATGGTACCCGGAGGTAAAATAGTTGTGCAGACATTTGTAATTCAGCGTCAAGACAGAATGAAACAAGCAAACACAAATCATATAAAACATAGAAACATTAAAAAAAACCCCACAAGCGATCACCAGTATACAGGCACACTGTACAACAATAAAAATATAATACCTAATAAACCAATAAAATCATTGTTATTAAAGTGCTATGACCTAATAAATAAATAAAACCACCATGTGATAGCCTTATTTAAGCGTGTGATGGCAGCAGATACAAAAGTATTCTTATATCCTTCAGTCCTACAAAGAGGAACAATGAACCGCCGACCACAGCAAAGGAGCTGGAAATCACTGCGTAAAGCAGGCCTGGGCAATTATTTTGACTCGGGGGCCAAATTTAGAGAAAAAAATGTGCCTGGGGGCCTGTATATCTGATTTTTAGGAACACTAATACAAAACCTCACAATAATGTCTGATTGAACACTAAAAACGTTATGGAATTTTTAATTTCTTTACTGAATGAGACACCCAGAACATACATGTAAATAAAGAATGTGGGATTTACAATATTACCTATGAACGATAAAACACTGAATATTGACAACATTTGACCGTCACACCCCCGCTTTCGTCATCGACATATTTTACAATCAAGCGAAAGGCAACAAAAATGCAACAAACACAGCGAAATATGAACGCAAAGGGTAAAAAAACATATAAATGTACATATATATATATATATATATCAAAACATATATCTGATATATCACTAAGCTTTAGAACTTTGGCTGGCCGCTCTGGAAACGCTCCCCACCCACACTGCTTGGTGCCTCGTCTGAGCTGCTGTGATTTAGATTACCATAGTAACTAATTAGATTACCATAGTAACTAATTAGATTACACTAGTAACTAGTAAATCATGCAAAAGCCCAGATTCTAACTATTGAAATACTTTGTATAGTTCAAGACTTAGGATCATTTGAAAACATCACTGCACATCTTAATGGCGGCTACACTTTCCATCTTAAGGATCTAAAAAATATATTTGGGAGTGTCTGGCGGGCCAGATTGAAAAGTTTAACGGGCCGCATGTGGCCCCCGGGCCTTAATTTGCCCAGGTTTGGCGTAAAGGATGATGGTGCAGTGGTGAATAATAGAGCTCGCCTTGCGCTGCAGCTGTGTGGCATAGATGTCAGAAAAGGTTGAGTTGCGGCTCACCTATAAGCTTACTAGCCCACTTTACAATTTGATTTAGTGAAGACTTGTTTCTCAAGGACAAACTACCAAACCATGACACCAGGGAATAAGATAAAACGTATACAGAGGTGGGTTGTTATGATCCGTCAATACAGGTCATATTCTGTTTTGTATTTGTTATTTAGTTTTAGTAGAGGGTTCATTTCTGTTCCAGTGCTCCCTTTGTTGCCATGGACACTGATTTAATGCACCTGCCTCTGATTAGTGGTCGAGATGCCCACCTGCTCCTGATCACTAATCAGCGAGTTCTTTATACTTGCCTCATTCTCCACTCAGTCTGGCAGTCAGGCTCGCCCCTGCAACTGTGATGTTTGTTCCTAGCCTTGGCAGCGGTTTTGGTTAGTGCTACTATTTAAAGGCCTACTGAAACCCACTACTACCGACCACACAGTCTGATAGTTTATATATCAATGATGAAATCTTAACATTGCAACACATGCCAATACGGCCGGGTTCGATTACTAAAGTGCAATTTTAAATTCCGCGCGAAATATCCTGCTGAATACGTCTCGGTATGATGACGCCTGCGCGTGACGTCACGGATTGTAGAGGACATTTTGGGACAGCATGGTGGCCAGCTATTAAGTCGTCTGTTTTCATCGCAAAATTCCACAGTATTCTGGACATCTGTGTTGGTGAATCTTTTGCAATTTGTTTAATGAACAATGGAGACAGCAAAGAAGAAAGCTGTAGGTGGGAAGCGGTGTATTGCGGCAGGTGTTGTGCTGGATAACGCACCCCCGCCGTAGAATGCACCCCCTGACTGTTGTGCCGGATAACACAGCCGGTGTTTCATTGTTTACATTCCCGAAAGATGACAGTCAAGCTTTACCATTGGCCTGTGGAGAACTGGGACAACAGAGACTCTTACCAGGAGGACTTTGAGTTGGATACGCAGACGTGGTACCGTGAGTACGCATGCAGCTGCGGCTTCCAAACATTTGATCGCTTGCCCGTACATGCGTGCCGCTATGTGCATGTCATGTACGTAACTTTAGGGACTTTGGGGAAATATATGTGCTGTATGAACTTTGGGGAGGTGAACAGTACTTTGGGCTGTGGGATTGATTGTGTTGTGCAGGTGTTTGAGTTGTATTGGCGGGTTATATGGATGGGAGGTGGGAGGTGTGTGTTATGCGGGATTAATTTGTGGCATATTAAATATAAGCCTGGTTGTGTTGTGGCTAATAGAGTATATATATGTCTTGTGTTTATTTACTGTTTTAGTCATTCCCAGCTGAATATCAGGTCCCACCCGCCTCTCACAGCATCTTCCCTATCTGAATCGCTCCCACTGCCCTCTAGTCCTTCACTCTCACTTTCCTCATCCACGAATCTTTCATCCTCGCTCAAATTAATGGGGAAATCGTCGCTTTCTTGGTCCGAATCGCTCTCGCTGCTGGTGGCCATGATTGTAAACAATGTGCAGATGTGAGGAGCTCCACAACCTGTGACGTCACGCGCATATCGTCTGCTACTTCTGGTACAGGCAAGGCTTTTTTATCAGCGACCAAAAGTTGCAAACTTTATCGTCGATGTTCTCTACTAAATCCTTTCAGCAAAAATATGGCAATATCGCAAAATGATCAAGTATGACACATAGAATGGACCTGCTATCCCCGTTTAAATAAGAAAATCGCATTTCAGTACGCCTTTAAGTCTGCTGCCTAGCGGCTCGACTTCATGTATAGTTGCCTTGCTTGAAGAAAGATTAAATGCTTTTTCTACCTGCACACTTCTCCCTGCCATTTCTTCATGCATCTTAGGGACATGACCACCGCAAAAATGCGACCCGTTCTCTACAGTGGGCGAATCGATAAAAATATCAACAGTGACAATACCAGGTACAGTATCAGCATATGGGCAATACTACAATAGTTAGATTGATATATTTTATCATACACAATCATTTTTTGTGTTTACAATTTATGAGAAATAAGTCCCTGGAAACAGGAGGACTTTACGGGCCAATTAATTCCAATTAAAGCCAATAGAATGTATTGCATGTATTGCATGTATGCACTATTGATTTTATTTTGTTCAAAAATTGCAATGAAAGCGAAAAAGGAAATAATTTAAATATTGAATTAATTTTATCAGACCGTCATCCTGTGTTTTTGTCTGATTATAATTGTGATCAAATATTTAATCTTTCAATGCTCTTGAACATTTGAAGTATCAGCATTGGTATGACCAATACTGCCCCTGTAACTCCCTGGTATTGGATTGACACCCACATTTGTAGTATCGTCCACATTTAAAGTAAGATATCAAAACAAAAGAATGATACGGGCTTATTACATTCTAACAGAAGTTTAGAAGTTAACCATGTTACAACGGAAAGTAATCAGACATTAACAGTAAATAAGCCAGTAGATTAAAAATAGTTTTGACAGAGTAATCCAACCAAAAAAGACACAATATGTTACCACATACATCCTTTGAAACCTGTTTTATAATAATTGTGTTATTTATATGCCTAATAATAATAAATACCTGTGAATCATGACATATATCATTAGCGCAGGAGGCTGCAATATATCTCTTCCGTTACAGATTTTAGGACATAGCACTTGTACCTATACTGGACATCCAGAATCAGAATCAGAAATACTTTTTTAATTCCCGAGGGGAAATTAAGATTTTCAGCACAATCCCATTCAAGATTCAATTCATTTACCATGAATTGATTAACGTGAACCCCGACTTAAACAAGTTGAAAAACGTATTCGGGCGTTACCATTTAGTGGTCAATTGTACGGAATATGTACCGTACCGTGCAATCTACTAATAAAAGTGTCAATCAATCAATCAAAGATCAGACAAACATTACAGAGAGACATAACAGGATCGCTGACGGGTCTGCCAACTTCCGGCGGCCCTTACAAAAAAGGTGAGGAAACGGGTCAATGCTGGAGGGGGGTGAGAAAAAAAAAAATTCAGTCTAAGCCTGGGCCCCTGGAGAGAGGGTCCAGACTCAGGCCAAGGGGTAAAAAACTCATAGCCATAGCACACATAAGCATGTGTGTAGGAGGGGAAACATCAAACATCAAAGAACACAAACGACATTAAAAGAGCAGAGCTGATGCAACCAGCCATTTCTACATCATCCGGGCGGAAGGCGGGGTACACACTGGACAAGTCGCTACCTCATCCCAGGGCCAACACAGATAGACAGACAACATTCACACTCACATTCACACACTAGGGCCAATTTTAGTGTTGCCAATCAACCTATCCCCAGGTGCATTACTTCGGCCATTTCTACATACAGCTACAAAAGTAAAAAAAAACAACAACAAAAAAACCTATACACTGTGGTGGTCTCTGCGGTGTTCCACGCCATCGTCTGCTGGGGTGAGGGGAGCATGGTCAGAGACAGGAGCAGACCCAACAAAGCAACCAAGAGAGCCGACTCCACCCTCGGCCGCCCACTAACTCTAACTTATGTCAACTTCCTAAAGTTGTAACTGGAGAATTTTATACGCCCCGCTATAGCCCCCCCGACTTCCTGCTTCCCTCATGGACATTTGAGCCTGCCTTTCCCCTCCGGGACTTTCGCCTCTCGCTCAACACACCCGGTAACACACAACAATTAATTCCCACACTTAGTCAGACACCATACACACTCTTGGATCTAGTCACACTCCATACCCTTGTTTAGTTTATATTATTATTGTTAGTTATTATATATATATATATATATATATATATATATATATATATATATATATATATATATATATATAGTATATATATATATATATATATATATATATATATATATATATATATATATAAGAAATCTTAGAGCTAAACTACGCCCCATATTGTCTGTGCCGTCTACTCCCCCCAGCACTCAACAAATATATGTACTAAGTCTGAAGAGTTGATAATACATGACAGGAACCTTTAAGTGAAAAAATAAGTTAAGTAATAAACGTTGGTTGAGTCCAAAGTCAGCAACAAGATGACAATCTCAGTTTTGGATGAAGCACTAACAAAGCAGCAAAGTGAAAAGAGTGAAAAGCAAAAAAAAAAAAAAAAAAAACACTCTGCATTTGATTGGTGATGCATGCATCTTGTCAGCGCACATCTCAGCGACGTGACTTCATTAGAAACAACAACAAAAAACAACAACACACTTCTTTGTCCGCACAATAAGAAGAAGAAAAGGAAAAACTCTTTTTTCTTCTCTTCACATTCTCCTCTCGTCATGTGCAGCAAGCGAGGCGTCGCTGCCACAGAGCGGAGGGAGGATGTCGCACGGCCCGCTGCCTCCCGACACACACACACACACACACACACACACGCACACACACACACACACTGTCCCTCTATTTCATTTCTCATTTGCAGCCATATTGATAAAAGCGTCCGTGTGCTGGCTGTTTAAGCTTAAAGAGAAAACGTGACAAAGTTGTATAGCTGCTGTGAAGAACATTGTTGGTCGGATGAGACGCTTAAATGTGTGCTCAAGCCTGGCGAGTTTGAGAGACACACTCACTCGGGCCAACGTGGACTCAATTTTATCTGATGAAAAAGTCTGAATCCCATCCTGATACAACTTTGACAAATTTGGCTTCCGACTGTCAAAACAATGAACACACTCTGACCGGAAATTTAATTCAATCTTGAAGCACTCAGAGAGCGCAGCCAGGCCTTAGCCCCCAATAGTAAAACAAACTGTCCACATAGTAATCCGGATCTCCGCCCCCCAAAAAAATCATTTGCTCTATATTCCGTTTCTGACATTCCCTGAAAGTTGAATCAAAATGTACTGATAACGTTTTGATTTATCTGTAGCGAAATTAAATAAACGGAGTGAAGCCTTGTCAGTCATCCACTCTCTTTGTTTCTGCGGGTGGAGGCCCAGCGTCCGGCATACACACACACAGAAATTGAAGCTTCCATCCATCCATCCATCTTCTTCCGCTTATCCGAGGTCGGGTCGCGGGGGCAGCAGCCTAAGCAGGGAAGCCCAGACTTCCCTCTCCCCAGCCACTTCGTCCAGCTCTTCCCGGGGGATCCCGGGGCGTTCCCAGGCCAGCCGGGAGACATAGTCTTCCCAACGTGTCCTGGGTCTGCCCCGTGGCCTCCTACCGGTCGGACGTGCCCTAAACACCTCCCTAGGGAGGCGTTCGGGTGGCATCCTGACCAGATGCCCGAACCACCTCATCTGGCTCCACTCGATGTGGAGGAGCAGCGGCTTAACTTTGAGCTCCTCCCGGATGGCAGAGCTTCTCACCCTATCTTTAAGGGAGAGCCCCGCCACCCGGCGGAGGAAATTGAAATTAAAGCTTGTTACATAAAATAAGGTAACATATAAAAAATGATCTGGATCAGTCCCGAAATCTAATCCCAATTTATAACATTTCCTTTTTATTTTTATTTTGATTGTGCCTATCGTTCACAATCGTTATGAGATGTCACGGCCCGGGCGCATGCCAAATGCGCACTCATCTGTGCGCTCTGCTGATTGCGCCTCCAAGAGCGCACCTGCGCGCGCCACTCCGGCTGCAGCAATCTGCAATCTGCACATCTGTGGCTGATGAGCTCCCTGGGCTTCTTAAGCCAGTGCAAACCTGCATTCCGAACCAGAACGTAGTCTTATGTTCGAGTACAGTAAGCCATGTAACAAAGCTCTATGCATTTCTCTCCCTGTATTTCTTTCCCCTCCCCCGTTGTTTTGATTGGTCTTGTCGTTCCTTGCAGCTACCCCTTCGTTCCCGCGTGACGAGCTGTGCGTCTCGTCTCCCCTGTGCTTCCCCTCTGGTTCCC